>NW_026534344.1:1711180-1813534 GCF_026225885.1 Hylaeus anthracinus | reverse complement strand
CTCTCTCTCTCTCTCTCTCTCTCTCTCTCTCTCTCTCTCTCTCTCTCGATAAAGGAACATCTCGTGAATCGAACACTGGAAGAGAACACCTGCTCTACCTACATGACCATTAGAGATTAAGATTAGATCCCTCTGTTTGCGTTCGCTCGCAGATGCAGGAATACACAATAACGCCGCGGAACGCTGATCCTTATCTACGACTCTTGTCATTCATCACGCGTTAAACAACTCATTTCTTGCAAACGCGTATCTTTGTTGGATACCCTCACGAAATGTAAAAATATCCGATGAATTATTAATGATTTATACTCGCGCTTAGAGAACGGAGACCTTCGGGGCGAAAGAGTCGAAGAAAATAGAATTTTGTCTTTGGATGTAAATTTTAGTCCACGCTTCGTATTTCGCTTTCAAAGTCCCGTGGCGTTTCTCCGTCGAGGAAATTGGAGGGTTTCATCCTGGATACAGAGGGAAACAGAAACCAATTCGTTGACGGAATTCTCGCGGGAGCAACGTCAATTAAAATGGCGCGCGGTTACTTCCTGGAAGTTTATTTCGCGACGCTGTTGACGACGAAACGTTGACGTGATGGCCATTCGCGATCAGGATTTACCAGGAGGTTCCAACGGGGATTTTCAGGGCTTATCCGTCGTCGTCGACTCCGCGTTTAATGCGAAATTTACAGGCGAAACGTGCACCACTTACGGTGATTTCGATGCTTCTCGAGAAATGGACAGGGCGGCGACGATCCGCCGTTTCCAATCGTGGGACTGTAACAGATCCCTTTCTTTTTATTGCTAATCTCTGAAGTAGCGAATCAATAACAGACAGGGAATAGAGCTTATTTATTATTTTACAACGGAAACAGAGTGAACCCGATCTTCTCGCGGAGTCTCGGAAGAAAAGACGCGAGAAGGGTAGAAAAGGGCGCGGTTTGAACGAAAATAACGGACAGGCGAGGCAGCGCGCAGCCGGCTGTTCGCATAAATTCCGTCATCGTAATACTTTTATGATTCCATTTCCATTATTTACCGTCCCGATGGAAAGTGGAGCGGCCGATCGAGATAAAGCCAACGCGCGAAAACCCTCCCGCGACCATCTTTCGCCTCTTCTCTCCCGTTGCTCGCGGTATCGCGCCGCTTTAAAAATGCAATACGTGGCCGGAGATAAGGCGCATTCTGGACCGCATGCAAATTTCACGTGTAACGTTACCCAGGAGCTGCCTCGTCCACCGATTCCGTGCATAATCGCGCCGCACCGTGGAGGACCCATCGATTTTTAGCCTCGTTCGACAACGAGCGACCAGCCAAGCTCGACGGGGACCCTCTTCAGCGCGTCTCGAAACGAAATTTCGCTGATTCACCGAGCTATTGCTCCGTTGTCGCTAGCCAATGACTGTGGGGGAAGTGCCACTCTGGTCCTTCGACCTTTCTCTGCGAAACTTGTGTTTCCACAGCGGGCTGGCTCTGGCTATCTCGGGGGAAAATAGAATGAAGACTTTGTTTGGGTTTGAATGGATTTCAACAGGTTCTGGGAAATTTCCACTGTGGACTTTCTATGGTAGGCGTTTTGAGTGTTGATAGGGTACTTTGAGGACATTAAAAAAAATAGTGCCTAACGATAGAGGGGATATAGTTCTTCGATAGAGGGTACGAATATTTATGGGATTGACCATACCTCAAACCTTATACCTTAAAAAAATCACCCCTTTCTTCAAACCTTCCTCGAGCCCCCGCTTCCTCCCCCAATCATTAAGGCTAGACCTTTTTCGACCCTCACGCTTCTTAAAAAAAATATTAATCCATTTCCTGAAGGGACAATAAAATTCTGTACGTAACAGAAGCACACCTGTGACGTAGTTCGTCAAGTCGTCGCAGCTGGGAGGACGATTCGACGGATACACGAGTACACAGAAAATTCCTGCGGGTAAGGGAGGATTAATGGCGGTTCTTAGAGGCGACGGGAGGCCTCCGACGTTCCATCGTTTTAATCCCATTTGCCGCATCCGCACGGGAACACGATGGTTCATCCGCCAAGACAAAAGGTTTATCGTCGTTGCTCGCGCGCTCGCTCGCTGAGCGCTCAATATGCCCGGAAACGACGTTACCACGCCGCGGCCCGTTATTAATGGAAATTCAATTTCTATTTGATTAGCGAGCATCCGCAAGCTAGAAACCGAACGGTGTCGTTCTTCGATTCCACAGCGCGAGGAGAACCGCGTGGGAGAGAAGCTGTGTCAGCGTTCTCTTTATCTGTTCTGCGTGAGGACGATAACAGGGAAGGTGGAACACAGCCAAGGGGAGGCATAACTGAGAGGAGGTGCCTCATATCGGGGTAGTTTTGGGCAATTTCGAGGCACACGGTTCGAAAGAAAAATAACAAAGCTACATGTTAATCCCATAAATATTCGTATCCTTTATGACTGTTGTAGAAGTTTGACTAAATTAAATAACAGTTTTGATATTACCAAATGAATGATCGAACCTGTCATTTAATTTAAACAAATTTCTTCGGCAGACATAGAGAGTACGAATATTTATGTGACTGTCTGTATATGAAACCGTCCGATCGAAGAAACGTTCCAAATACATTACATAAATTATCTCTAACGTTAATCTAACTAAAATTTCCGCCATTCTTCCGAGGCAACCAGCTCGAGATGATCTCGAGCGCGCCGACAGGCGTTGCGGAGCGTGGTGGCGATCGATCGGCCAAACATTTGCAGGAAAAACAAAGGGGAAGAGTAATGGAAATTTTTGCAAAGTGCCGGAACAACGACGCGCGGCGGGCAACCCGGAACAATCGCCAGAGGATTTCCCAGCAGCGTTGGCCGCCATTTCGGGGTTCGCTTTCGCTGGGATCAGGTCGCAGAAAATTACGTTTCGCGACGAAAACCGCGACTCGTTTTTGTCGACAAGCCCGAACGAAACGACGCTCGAGCTTCGTGGCCACGACAAAAAAAAAAAAAAAAATGAGAGCTTGGTATTTTTTATTCGATTAACGACGACCGCAGCCGTGCAAAAGTGCACCGCGACTTCGGTGGGGATTTTTCCTGGCTTGTATTTTTACGGCTCCCGACCGTGGAATCCCTGTCAAATTTTTATTACGGTCGAACCATCGGGGTATCCATATTAATAGTCCGAGACACTGGGTATTTCGAATACCTTTCATATTTTCGGTGAAATGGAAAATTAATACGTAGGATTTTACATATCTAATTTTTCGTGAATATTTCCAATCTGAAAGGATATTTAGAATATTTCTAGTCTTAGAGAAGACCACTTCCTAGCGAAGAATTGACTCGCGGTGTTTGAAACGCGCACTAAGGCGAGCGATACATCTCGCTGGTCATCGATTTCCCGTTCTTATTTTCCCAGGGAACACGGGGTACGCATGGCCTCCTTTGAAACTTAAACTTACACCTACGGCGACAGGGAAAATCAATATGGAAGTTTAGGAACGTTCCGCTGGCGACTGTCGCGCGTGGCTGGAAATTGGAACGCTCGAAAAACGCTTTTCTCTCTCGTGCTCGATGCTTTAACAAAATTTATCGCCGACGTTCCCTGCAATTAGCCGAAACTTGGAGCGAGCCCTTTCCGAGCGTGTCTACCTGAGCGTTGTCGAGCCTAACGTCGAGCCGAAGTTATTTCGAGCGTTTTCAGGCTTAATTAAGCGATAAATTGCGCTCGCCTATGACCCGTGCCAAAATTCGTCCAACGTGGATCCATTCGCGCGTGATCTTCCCAGCCTTGGCTCGATCGATGCCTCTGTCTCGCTACTTCCGAAAGACAAGCGATTTTTCATCGATTTCCATCGCACGTGTCCTCAAAGAATTAATATTTTATCGTCCATTCTATTCCATTTGGTCTCAGATAAACAATTTAAAATTACTTCTAACCAACTTATTTGTATATCCCACGCCGAATCGATCTTTCATCGTCATCAATTTCTAAAATAAAAATATAATATTCACTTAAGTCGTTGAAACGCGCGCAAGCGTTGCTGCTGGACGCGTTCCGTGTTGACCCGACTCCGACGCGTTTGGCTGGCCTCCGGTAATTATGTAACACCGTTTGAAATTGTTAATGAGTTGCTTTCATTATCGCGCTCATTAAGGCCTCGCCGCTGTGATTATTGTCCTAGGGAACGCTTCAGACGGGCTGCCGCTGGAACTCACAAATCGATTCTAATTGAATGCAATTTAACAGCGACATTAACGCTGTCGCTCGCGACCCTGCAAATCTATCGACGTTCACTCGGCAAGACGTTCGAATCACGCTCTCATTTTCTATCGTGTATAATAGTTTCAAATATCAATTCTTGGTCGACGTTCACAACCTTAAATCTTTGTTTCAATTACTCGAAGTATTACACATGGTACTCCGCTCCAAAAGTATTATACTTCTTATTTCTTGTGAAAATGGGAGATCGTAGACCTCAATTCCTCCCCAATCGAGGACAATTTGTCCATCGTTCATGGTTTGTTGACAATTGCGGGAGATCGTTGGAAGGAGCTCGTTATAGCGACACTAATCGTATTTGTAACTAGATTTCGCAAAGAACGGGTGCGCCGCTGGTATTAATAAAGTTATCGACGTCGGCCAGTAACGGCGTTTATTATCGGAACAGTTCACCCCTGGCTTCCTTCATTCATTCAAGACGCTGGAATAAGCAAGCAGAGTTTCCTCTGACTCGTCCAGAACCTCCCGTCGCCGCTGTTCGTCGTCAAGGAGGACTGTCCGTGCTTAGTTCTTCGCTCGCGACTCGATCTGCATTATTAGAGTGTCCAAAGAAATATTTGGATCGAAAACGTTACCTCTTTCATACATTTCATTCGTTTTATTCGACGGAGACCACGGTCGGATCTTGATTAAAATCAACGTGACAAAGAAAAGAGGAAAAATTGTTCCCTGGAGACGGAATAGAAATTTAAATTCGACACCTGGCTACCTTAAAGCTTCTATTTATTTGCTCTTCTATTTTTATTTAAAATTCTTTCCTTCAGGCCCTCGTTTTTCATAAATAAATTACGTCTGGCCGCAGCCACGGATTCCTGGGCACGGCGGATGAGCCGCGCGCCATAAAATGTAAATAGGGAAACGAGGCAGAAATTTTCGCCGCGATTCGGAAGAAAATTCTTGCAAGGCAGTTTTCGGTCGATTTGTTCGTCGAGTTTCATTCGGTTTTCCCTAACGACCGCCTCTTGCGGGCGACGGATTTTTGCGGTCTCTGCGGTTGAGAATTTGCGACGCGAACACTGCCCTCTCCTCGCAGAGCTATAGCGGAGACAACAAAAAGAAATCGAGTTGGATAGCAGTAGAAGTTCTACGAACCGAGTACCTTCAGCTGCCATAAACACTTCTAGGGACGAATTCGAAACATTCTGTGATTTTCGTGGCTGCAAAACAACGCTCTTCGCCAGGAAGTCGATGTTCTATGCGGTGAATATGTTTGGATGCTTAGAAAACAATCATTTTAGTATACGATATGTAGTTGCTTGATGGGGAGAGCGAAACATTGCGTTTTATACCGTCCATCAAAAAGAGCAATGACCGCGGGATCCACTGTTCTCCCCGAACGATGCAACATCAGATTCTTTGCAATATTTTCGCAAAAATAATGATAATTGAAAAGCAAATGCATGCACAGGATCGAGGCGGTCCCGTTTAAAAAATAGGATAACATAGGATATAATTTTGTATAAATATGTACATCTCCGAGAAGCTTGTACCGATTAAAAACAAATATTCACGTGGTTGATTCGATCCCATCGCTAGCTTCATTGAACGCTGCCGAACTTGGTGGCATCGACCAAGGAAGGGAAGAGACCTCCCCTCGCCAGGGCAACTGGCGGGAGGTCTGCCGAGTAGATTCTTTGGTTGACTCCGCCATGATCGCCTCGCGACTTCTTTCTTTCTTTCTCTGCACCCTCTGGTGCACGTTTGCAGGGGAAAGTGCGGTCAAGCCTCGATTCAGAAGCCGGGCTTCGCAGTAACGCGAAACAGATGGGCGGAAGAGAGAGCGAGGGGGGCTGGAGGGGAGGCCGCGGATTATTTTTGCATCGATGGTTTTATGGCTTGCAAATACGGCTCTCGTTTTTTTTTACCCTCGCCGGCGGGGAAAAGTGAACGAGAAACTAGTTTGCGGAGCACGAATCCGCCGATGCAAAAACAATGAGAGAGCGAACGAGATGGTTCAGCTTTTAAATACGGTAAGTCCAAGTGCGTACGGGCTATGGAAAAGTTGGCAGACTTTTCTTAGGCTTTCCCCGATTATTTGTGGATTTTTCTTGATTTTCTTCGCTCCTCCTTCCAACTCCACCCTCTTGGTGTATCTGAGAAGGAGTGTTTTTTACAAAGAGCCCACTTAAATGAACCTTCGTACAGGGGACAGTGCTTGAAATATCAAGGATAATATCATTTTTTATGTATTACGAAGATTGTCATTAACAATTGTTTCTTTTTCCAGATGGACAAACAGTGCCGACGCTATGCGAGCTCGCGGCGCGTTGCGTGGCGTCCCATATACCGTTCGAGCTGGTGGAACACGTTTATCCACCTGTTCCCGAACAGCTTCAGCTCAGGATAGCGTTCTGGAGCTTTCCAGACAACGAGGAGGATATCAGGCTTTACTCGTGCCTGGCCAATGGAAGCGCCGACGAGTTTCAGCGTGGCGAGCACTTTTTCCGTTCGAGGAGCGTGAAAGATCCCCTCCAGATCGGTGAGTGAATCAATTTAGCCTCGACCATCTTCTAGAAATTTTTAATAACAAATGATTCTTCGGCTAAAGGGCCACCCTATTTACCTGAATACAACGATACACGCGTGATATATAATTCATCGATATTGTTGCTCGAAGTCGCAGTTCAAGTTTCAATTTGCTTTGTATCTTTATTATTTATTTAGGAATGTAGAGTTCCCTAATTCGTACCTGTACAGATACTCAGAAGACAGAAGGCTGTAAACCCAGCTAAAGATGGTGCGAATTACAATTTACTGCAGTTCCCTCGCTAATTACGTTTCCTTTCATCGATCGGGCATTAAATTCATTTCGGGGTCGGTTTACAGAGAGGATTTTGCGACACTATTCGAGACAGGGAAACGTCACGGTCAGGTTTCCAATTATGTCTATCCCGTGCTTCCTATCCGAGGGGAGCCTTCGGGGCAGACCAGTGGGGGGTGGCTCGAGAACTTTGCACAATGCTCCTTTCGTCCCTCGAATAAAGAAGCTGGTCAACTTTCGGACGACTGAATCGTGATACCTCGTTGGCTGGGTCACGTCCCCCGTTATTAGGCTAATAACTAGACACGAGGGAAACGATCGTCTTTGCGAATTTATCTTTGGAATATCTCGCGCGTTTTTGGCAACTTTCGAAGCTTCGCAGTTGCAGGTATCGTACTAATAGAACGATAGGTTTTTCCAATAGAATACTTATGGAGCTGATCGTATAACATGTACCAGAAAAAATTCTAACGAAGAGGAAAATGCATAGAAACCAAGGCGACTCGCGATTTTATAAAAAATAACCGAAGACGATCAATTTGATCCTCGAATAACGAAAGACGTCCCGTGAAAGACGTCTCTCCTGCAGAGGTTGGAATTTAATCCTTAATTTTGTTGTTTGACCAAGATGTTCCTGGACGGTTAATTTCTTCGAGCTAATTTACGCTGCACTCTGCATAGAATGCCGTTCTCCTCTTTGTATTCCGTTTGTTAGCGATCCACGGCCCGGGGCGTTGTTTCTTAATGCGCGCGAAATGACGTCTTTATCCTCTTTCGTCTGGAAACGGTGCTTACACTTCTTGTCGTGGCAATGACCGACGATTCCCTCGCGACTCGAGTAATTCTGCTGTTCCGAGACGACTGTTACGCGAATAATCTTCAGTGGAGACTTATTCCGGGTAATTATCGCTCCGTAACGAGACACCGGGATGGCATACCGCTCGATCTATAATCTGCGCCATTTTATCTGTGGAAACTAATTAAATAGCTCAAAGACTCGCGAGATAAAGACATTGTTGGGTAATTTAGGTCGTCAAGAAGCTTGGTTTTGCTAATTTTTTAAAGCTTTACGTGGAACTTTATATACGGCGTCAAAATGAACATGTTCATCCTCAGGATTCCACCTGAGTGCCAACGTGAACTCACAGGTGGTGATGAATGGCGACAAATCGCAGTTCAACGTCGCTGTAACGTTCGATCGACGGAAGATCACGTCGTGCAACTGCACGTGCTCGTCGAAGGCCTATTGGTGCGCCCACGTGGTCGCTGTCTGCCTTCATAGGATACACAGGGTAAGAATATAATGAATTTTTCAGATATTCGTTCGTTTCCGTAAAAAAATTCGTTTCTTTAAAGAATCTACAACCTTCGTCTATAAGTTATTTAGCTACATATTTATCCAGCTGAGAGCCCCTGGCGGATAGTGTCTTATTACGCACCCGTATCAATTAAGCATAGTCGTCGAAATCTAATCGTATCGACGCCTCCAGTTTCAAGCGCCCCAACGGGCCGCGACCTCAAATAGTAGAACCGACTCGAGGCGTCGGGTTTCGAGATCGAATTTGCGAGGATCGCGCCAGAGGCGGAGTGGCCGATGTAATTGGCATGGTAGCAGGCGAATACACCCTGGTTAACTCTGACACGGTCTTGTTTTGTATTCAGCCGACGCAGGTGTGCCTGAGAGCTCCAGTTAGCGAATCCCTGTCACGTTTGCACCGGGAACAACTGCAGAAGTTCGCGCAATATCTCATCAGCGAGCTGCCGCAGCAGATTCTGCCCACCGCCCAGCGTCTCCTGGACGAGTTGTTGTCAGTTCAACCGAGCACCATCAACAGCTATTGCGGCGCCCCGGATCCCACCGCTGGGGCCTCAGCCCACGACCAAACGTCATGGTACCTGGACGAGAAGACCCTACACGACAACATCAAGAAGATCCTCATCAAGTTCTGCGTTCCAGCTCCGATCGTTTTCAGGTGATTATCCTTATTATGATAATCGTTGAGATTCCCAAAAATTGTAAAAATTCATTCTTGTTAATTCTAGCGACGTTAATTGCCTGAGCACCACTGCGCCTCCTGCGGCTGCCGAATGGTCGTCGTTGCTGCGACCCCTGCGCGGACGAGAGCCAGAGGGTATGTGGAATCTGTTGTCGATTGTGCGGGAGATGTTCAAGAGGACCGATCGAAACGCCATACCGTTGCTGGAGATCATCACGGAGGAGTGCATGGCCTGCGAGCAGATCCTGGTCTGGTGGTTCAACACCAAAGTAGCGTTGCTCAATGGCACCGGTCACGCGAGCAAGCACAACATGAACAGTAACGTACACGCGTCGCAGCATGCCTGTTCCTCCCTCTGCGACGAGATTGTCGTCCTTTGGCGACTGGCCGCTTTGAATCCAGGTCTCTCGCCAGCCGAGCGAGAGATGCTTCACAATCAGTTCATCACTTGGCACATGAAGATCATAGATAAGGTAATCGGTAGCCAGGTGCCTTGACGAGGATTTAGGATCGTAGGCTAAACTAAATGTAAAGGCAATTTTATGGCTAACGGTCGCTTGAATCGTGCTCTTTGTTCTCGTTTGAAGGTGACGAAAAGTCGTGTCAGCTCGGTGACGCACAACCCTCACAACAGGAACAACAGTGGCGGTCACAAAAATTCATTGAAGAACGATCTGGCCGTTTTCACTGGCTTCAAATCGGCGCTCGAGGCGTGCTATTTAGATTGGGAGGAGTATACCTTGCCAGGTATCACGTATACTGCCGGAAGCAATCCCATGTATCATTGTCCGTTCACCTGTTTCCGGCACGTCGGAGATACGAAGACCGAGGTGAATCAGGTGAGTACTCCAATTTGCCGCTGGCAATAAAAGATTCATCGATACCATTCCCTGACGATACGTTGCTTCGATCCAATACCCAAGTAATGTTATACATCAAACAAATCCACAGAATTATGCAAACATCAAAACCGTGACAATTTAGGGAAGGTCTTGAACAATCGTAGCTCGTCACCTAAATTCCTAACACCAGAATGGTTTCCGCGTAGGTAAATTCGAGCTCAGCCGTGCTGAATTGCCAGCCACCAGTTTCTTCGCACCACCACGAAAGACGTCCGCTGAGTCTAGGCCTGGTGGAGTTCAGCTACATGGACCGAAGGCGATTAAATCCACGAGAGTTTCCAGGAATGTGTTCGCGCAGCGGTGGCGGTGACGGGAATAGAAGCAGCGTCAGTTCTGAAGGTTTCTGCGAGTACGAGGCCGACATGCCCGATATACCCGATCCTCAAGTAGTTCTCGTTAGACGAAGTTGCGCTCAACTAAATAATTGCGAGGACACGGATTCACAGGTTCGTGATAGGCAGGATACCTTGTATGGAATTATTGATCCTTATTTTAGTCCTAGTTTTCAAAATAAATTTTCATATAACGCAAAACTGGTATCTCTTATAAATCTCCCAAAATGTTAGATACTAAGAAAAGGAACCGGTTTCCAGGAGGGTGACTGCAGCGAGTCGTCGTCGAACAGCAACGTCAGCCTGAAGAACGCTCAAAATACGGACAAGCACCGCTCAAACGCCTCGTCCGAGACACATAGTGATAGTAGTGATAGTAGTAATAATAAAGCTGCCTGCGACGCGAAGTGCAGCAGGACGAATCTCGACTTTCGAGATAAATCGTGTACAGTGTTGACGAAGGAGACGGGTTCGAAGAGCGAGCAGGAGTCCGATCTGGAGAAGGACTCTTTCAGACCGTCCAAGTACGAGAGTTCGTCGTACACCAGCGAGAGTCCGTCTGGCGACGAGTACCGCGTTTACTATTACGACCCGAAGGCGGTGGCGACCACCAGCGGCACCTCCGGCAAGGACTTTAAGAACCATTCGCAGGCGACCACCACGCCAAACGCCAGTACGATACTGGGCAATCTCACCAAGACGGAGGATCCTTGGGACATACTGTTCGCCAGGGCAGAGGGACTCTATGCTCATGGTCACACCAGAGAGGCTTGCAATCTGGGCAAGCAACTTGGCGAGGAGCTGCTGGCCAATCCACCGAATCTCATGATTGACGAGCCTCCCGTTCCTGTGAAGGGAAGAAAGAAGAAGGTAAATTTAGATTGTTGACAACTACCAGAATCCTGGTTTTATTATATTGGTCCGTAGCGTAGATCCTGATCACGAGTCTGTTTCACCCGAGCAGACTGGGAATATATATAACGATAATAATAATGGTCTTTTAGCAACAGGTCAATCCAGCGTCGCATCGATTAACGTGCCTCGCGTCGGCTACGTTGGCCAAGTGTTGCTTCCTCTGCACTGTCCTCGCTGAGAACCCAGAGTATTACAGTCTAGCATTCAAAGTTGGTTTGTTTGGGCTGGAAATGGCTAGGCCGCCTGCTAACACTAAACCGTTGGAGGTAAAGGAGTCTTTACATACACAGGGTGATTGTAGTAACTGATCTAGTTCCAAGTTACTAGAATCACTCTGCTGCATAGATCTCTCGTCGGATGTTCTTCGATATGCGTTCGTCTGTTCCTCAGGTGAAATTGGCTCATCAAGAGAGCGAGCTGGTGGGTCTTCTGAAAAGAATTCCGCTAGGACCAGCCGAGTTAGCCATGGTTCGACAGAGAGCGGAAGAGCTGAGGGACGGTGTCCTTCGCTCCAGGGGTCACGCGTTGCTCCCCATCATGCTAGACAGTTTTTTATTCGACGCACTCAACGTACCAAGTACGCATTAGTTTGTCAGTAAATCCTCTTTCTTCTTGTCTTTGCAATTCGTACTTCATCGTGGAATTATTCGCAGGACCAAAACACCTCGTCACAGACGATGACGAGAACCTCGCGTTCGAGGCGGCTGTCGCTGGTTTGGGACTGAAAGCGAACGTGAGCGAAGCGGATCATCCGCTTCTCTGCGAGGGCACGCGACGCCAGAGGTGCGATGTCGACATTGTTCGTCGATTCTGTGATTTATTAATACTATGATCGTTTCAGAGGGGATTTGGCTATCACACTACTCGTCCACTACAAGGACGAGCCAACGAAAGTGGCGAGAATCATGGACAAGCTGTTGGACCGAGACGTTCATCAGTTGATCAAGTCACCGATTCTTCCCAGCTACTACACCTCAAATCCGCCAACCAAGAGCGAGGCGAGTACCATACCTTTAAGATATCGATATCCAAGCTACTACGAAATAGAGTTGCAACGACTCGTTTCTGTTGCAGATGGTGAGATACCTTCACGACGAAGAGTGCTCGTCTCCCCTCGCTGGAACGGACGTTGGAAACGGCGATAGCGTCGCTGGCACAAGCAGCAGACCGCACAGCAGCACTAGCGCGGAGTTAGAAACTGGCATGAGCGGGCTCACGGTCCAATCGCAGATCGTTCAACAACCTGTACCTACCAGATCTAAAGAAACAAGGTTCTTATCTTCTAAACGATACCAAAGTGATCGACAATTTTTCTTTTTCTATTGTCTCTTTCATCATCTTTCACAGATACAAAAGCAAGAGAATATATCCGTCGATTCCCAATCAGCCATCCGAGGCGGGTGCATATTTCATGTGCGAATTAGCAAAGACGGTTCTGGCAAAAGCAGGTGGCAACAGTTCCACGTCGTTGTTTACACAGCCGTCCACTAATCAGAACCATCACGGGCCACACAGAGCTCTCCACATGTGCGCGTTTCAGCTCGGCTTGTACGCGCTGGGACTTCACAATTGCGTCACTCCGAACTGGCTAAGCCGCACGTATTCGAGCCACGTCTCTTGGATAACTGGCCAGGCGATGGAAATCGGAGCGCCTGCCATTTGGTTCCTTATCGAGAGCTGGGAGGGACACCTGACACCTCCTGAAGCAGCTAGCATAGCGGACAAGTCGTCCAGGGGTTGCGACCCCAACATGGTCAGAGCGGCTGCTGAACTCGCGTTGTCTTGTTTACCGCACGCTCATGCGCTGAATCCTAACGAGGTCCAGAGAGCCATTTTGCAGGTATCGTTAATCAACCTTGTCAGTGTTCAAGGGTTATACGCGGTAATGCACTAAAATTTTCATTCAACTATCTATCTAAAAATCTGGTGGCTCGTGTTGCAGTGCAAAGAGCAGAACGAAATGATGCTGGAGAAGGCCTGCATTACAGTAGAGAATACCGCGAAAGGCGGTGGCGTTTATCCGGAAGTGCTTTTCCAGGTCGCCAAGTATTGGTATGAATTATATATCACGGTAAGTAGATCTAAATGGAGGAAAGCGGTAGGTTGGAATGTAACCCTTGGAATACTAATCGCGGTCTCGAACGTGACGCAGCACACTCCTAGCGGAGAACAGCAGGATGACATAACGCATGATGCCATGCAGTTGGATCTGAACGGCGTGCTACTGTTGGAGCCTGGACCGCCGGTAGACATGTCGAACGGGCAAATGATGCCTGGACCAGCTCAAACCGTCGTTGTGACCAGCACCCAGCCGCCTCCTCAACCGTACCCTACGCATCCAACTATAACTACACTTGCACCTTTGGGTAACTTCTCTTTCCTTCTGGTTCTATAGACGATCCGAACCTCGCTGACCACTCCAAGTAGGATCTACTATTTATCTTTGTTGATTGATCGCTCCCTCTGGTTACAGGGGTTGGTATGCCGTACGCAGTGGCTCCTTTCAGTTTTGTACATCCTCACCACTCCATTCCAACGTTCGGTGGACCAATGCCTTCGCACAGGGTAACTCTACCACCAGCACCACCGCACATGCAAATGTATCATGCGGCATTCCCGCCTCATCCGGGTCATCCGCAGCATCCTCAACATCCGCACCATCCGTCACAGCCCACGCAACCACCGTCGTTGCCGCAATACTATACACCGCAACCACCGCCACCGCCGGGAACTCATCATTTATTCACCATGCAACAACCAATGCCAGTTAATGTAGGTATTTCCGTTTGATTCACGTTCCTGGCTCTCGAACATCAGCGTTCGAACGCGATCTCGTTGTTTTCAGGTACAAGCAGGAGTGACGGTGCCCATTCCAGGGCAGAATAACATGCCTGGATCGCCGTTAGTCCAGGCTCCACCTATGATATCGACCGTGAGAGCTCAGCCTCAGGTAAATAGCCGTAAAATACGGAAGGTAACGCCCTATGATAAAACGTAGGGATAGGTGCGAAGAATTCCTTTCAGCCTCTATTTACGCTGCGGGACATAGACACGATGATCACAGAAATCATTTATGGAACCATTCAGTTCACCACGCATCGCAAAAATGATGTTCTGTTTTGAATACAGGTTCACAGACAAACTCAGCCCATCAGTCAGCAACAGCTGCGCGCTCTAGTCGCAGCGTATCGCGTGGGCCTGCTGGCTCTGGAGACGCTAGCCCGACGGGTGCACGACGACAGACCTCAAGCGAAGTATGCTCGTAATCCTGTTTACGGCGAGGAAGTGAAATGGCTGCTGAGTGTCTCGAAACGCCTGGGTACACAGTACATCCATCAGCTCTGCATCTGCACCGTGAACAGCATCGTCAGCCCCTTCGTTCTTCACGACGTCGCCTTGGAGGCGGCGCGCTACCTAGCCAGAAACAATCCGACTCTCGTGCTGCAACACTTGAGATCTGCTCTTCTAGCACCCCTCGTTCACAAGTGCCAACAAATGTTAGTTTACCGACAGTCTTTTATTTTCCTTACAGAAAGATCTAACTTCGCTTAATCATGCAGCCAGAATAGGTATAATAATTCGCTGGTGTTTGTAGGTACTTTCATTGCATGCACCAGAAGTTATACCATTTGACGGCAAGTGATTACGAGGACTTTGCGAATATCGTCTGCTCGGCGAGGGCCGCGTTTCACATCACTCCAGAGGGACACGTTCAGTTCAAGGAGTGGCTCGGGTCCATTAAAAGGTACTGTACTAACGCAATCACTGACATCGAGAAAGAGCCAATAACACGAATATATCGTGCGACGAAAAATTGTTTTACGCAGATCTCAGTCGGTTAACAAGGAGTTGTGGGCGCAAATCAACGCGGCGCTTCAGCAGAATGGCAAATGACACAGAGCGGAGCCAGGCGTGACGTGGCTCACCTCCCTCCCACATCCTCAGCCTCCCCAATCACCCACCCCCGCAGCCTCCTCCACCGACGACGACGAGATCCCCCGTGGTACAGTATCGGCGTCCTGTCATTCTCATCCACGGAGCGTCACGTACGTTCACGGGCTGGGCACCCTCGACAAGTGCGAACCGGATCTCTACAAGCGTGAATCGTCGACGTCGGAGCGTCGCCAGCGCGCGTCGTTCTGCTACAATCGTCGGACCAACCAGGGTTAGGATATCGTCGATAATCGCTTAACTTTCGCAGAGAAGGAGATCGATCCACGCTGAGCCCGGACGTTGTTCCCAACTTTAGTTAATGCGCTCCGCGAGGAATATGTCTGCTGACGTGATTAATGCATAATCACGTGGGTGAACATACACTTCATCGTTCGCCGGACCGTTTCCAGGAAGATTGAGAGAGAGAGAGAGAGAGAGAAAATATATAGAAGCGATAGAGAAACAGTATATATTACACAGATATCAAAACGCATCGTTAACGGCGCCATTTGTTTTTGAATCAAAAATAATAATTTAAAAAAAAAAAAAAATGTGTAGAAAGAGGAAATGAAAAAGGAAATGGGAATGTACATGGGAATGAAAATGGAAAAAATACGAGGAAAAGAAGAAAAACAGAGAGAGTGATATTGATAGAGATATATATATATATATTCTGTATTAAAGGATAAATCAAAAAAAGTTGAGATCTCTCCGGACCTGCGCGATCACTGTCTCACACCGATGTAGGAGAGAATCGTTGGGTTTCACACATCACACACGGGAATCGTTTCCTTTTTTTAGTTAGACTTTGAGCACGTCTTTAGCCGCGATTAGATAGGAAATTTTTATTTTTCATTCGTATATAGATAGGATGAATTCTTGCGTTTTATTTTATTTTTGTAAACAATTAAACAAATTCTCAACATCGATAACAACGTCTATTTATATAAGGGACGATATAAGGTCTGATCCATATATAAGTGACGATTACTTAATACTTCGTCGTCGATGAAATTTTAATGGAAGTAAACGAACGTCTTTACTAATCCTGAAAGGATAGTCGACACCTTATCCAATACCCAAGACCTCTTTTTTCCCCCTTCTAACCCTCTTTTGGTTTATTTTGCTATCGATTATATTTTGTCGCTCTACTTTTGTTTCATGTAAATTTACTTTTTTTTTTTTTTTTATTAATTATATGTTATAGGGATATACTATACGCACGTTCGCAACAATATTCTTGTTTTGTCCTTGACGACAATCCGTAAACGAAATGATCTCTGTAATTTTTAAATTAAAAATAATGTGACATATGAATAAAGCAAAATTGTAGCTGACGTTACACCTTCGAACTTCAGCCACCCGCCCACGCAGCGAACAGCCCTCCGCGCATACCAGAACCATAAACAATCACAATCGAAACATTTTCGCGAATGTACAGATATTTCAGTGTATTCAGTTTTTGGTTATGTCCCTTTCCTCGTTTAAGCCACGATGCTTCCTAAACACGTTTAGTTTGCTTTTTCTTTGATGTAAAATTCGTTTTTGCCAATTCCCAAAACCCAGCGTAGTCGAATCCAGCTTCTAAATAGAAAATTGAACCTGTTATTGCAAAATGAAACATCTCGATGAGATCGGTTGCTTCGTGGTTTTGCGATCGAGTGGAAATTGGTGTTGGAATTCAAAATACGAGAACAATTACTGAGATTCGCATTCAGCGTTATAGCGAGAATGGTATAAGTAATTTTTGTTTTTTTTTTTTTTTTTTTTTAGTACAGGGTCTGAGCAGTGTCTCGTCGAAGTCTCTGCGAAATGTTTCCGCATAAAAGAGATTCTATTTGAAGAGATGATGGTGTTCATCGTCCGAGAATTATGCGATCTCACCGTTGTTGCGCGCAGTCATGCTGTTTTTATTGTTGAAAATTTAACAGAGAAGACACGTATATGTATTAGCCTACTGCAAACTCACTTTAACTTATGCAACGCGTTCTCTGCTTACAGCGGTGTTGGATTATCCGAGAAAATGGGAATTCGGTCTTGCAAATTGACAGTCTCGACTGCACTGCTTTTACGTAGTCATTTGCGTAATTTATTACAAATCCTTCCCAATTGTCATATTTAGAACTAGTCGGGCTGAGAATATGAGAACTCACAAGGAAAGGAACTCACAACTGTTAAAATTACGATAAAATTCCCATCGTAGTATCGAAATTAAAATAAAAATTGAATTGGAAGGTATCGGGAGGAATTCAGCGCAGTCGAGGTGGTGGAATGTTTCTCGAGAATCCATAAGATTCCTTCAACGCTCGTTTTTGTCGCTCGATTCAACCCTCGTCGCGAAAGAGACGCGTCGCAAACTGTACTCGAGTATTTTCACGCCCCTTGTTTGAATAGTGCCATGCGACTGGACGTATCCTGTCCGTAGATAGTAAGAAGACTAAATAAATTGTGCGGAAAAAAAAAAATGAGTAAAATGAAAAAAAGCAAGATAAAAGTAAATGGCACTGCCACTAATTAACAATACCGAGACGACGGTCATGGGAAGAGCAATATTAAGCGTTAGCCTTGCTCTGGCGCGATACAGCGACCATAAAGAGCGTAGTATTCTTCTGTGCCTGCGAAGTTGAGGCTCGAACGTCTTCAAAATTATCCCACGTGGACTAAACAACCATTCAACAGTTTTCAGGCTGCGGATTTTACGCATTTATGGTGTATAGTAATATGGAAACCATTTACAATATATATATGTAGAATATATTTTATAAAGTATATATCAGAATATTAATGTTTCATTTAGTGTAAGTGAAATATTAAAATCTAAAATCCGCAGTCTTGTTATTCTAGTCGATTCTAAATATACTTAGTCTACCGAGTTCCATTGTTCCCCAGTAAAATGTCGAGATCTATTGCATTCTAATTTCGCGCGGATCAATTGGTTATCGCGATCCATCCGTGGTATCTCTGATATAGCCGAGAAACATGATTTACGACGTAAACTTTATGTAATACAAACGAATCTCTAGATAAACACGTCCGATTTATAGCGTTGCGGTTCTAGACACCCGAACAACAATCTATCTCGACGATATCTCTTTCGACAATGAGCTAACGTTTTTCTCCTATCCTTTTCGAGGACCTTCAGAAACAATTTATGACAAACAAGAGCAATTTGCTTCGCCTCGACAAAGTAATTAAGGAGATACGAGTCCGCGAGACCTCCAAAAAATGCGGCTAACGGAATATTTCGAACTAAAAAATTGACTGCAACCCCACAAGTTTCCATCTTTGGAGTGCTATACTACCTCAAACTACTTTTCCATCGATAATCGACTCATTCGCGTCGAGCCTCGACTCTCGTAATTTTCGTCCGCTCGGAAACGAGTTGGCAACAACAGAGATGGGCAGAGTTTCATTTCGAATAATAAATGACTTGTGAACGCATCGCGTAGCAATTTATTATAAACTGTTCCATTGAACAATTATAAGCTATTACTGGTGCAACGTTAAATTCTATGTGAAATTCACTATCGAAACCACCAACCAATATCAACAACCCTCAAAAACTGTTAATCGAGGATTCTAAAAATACAAATTTTTGAGGATTTTTGATTTCGACTTCACGAGTCACTTAATAATAAACGACCATGCTCAGAATTTCCCTTGATCGATCCATATTTGTTAATTTTTTATTCCAAAGTAAAATTCCATTCCATGATTAAGATTGTAATTGTTATCGCACCACCGAGGTCGTTCATCTTTCATTCGTTATTCGACATGTTTCCTCAGATAAGAAATTCGCCCATCTCCGTGCATCAAGTGTCGTGCAAACGATTTGCGTCACGTTCGTAGACTATAAAACTTAAGATAAGCGTCGCGCTCGTAACTCCGCGTACACGGGATGATTCTAAACTTCTAACAACCACGTCCGCGAGTGCTCGTGTTATCCGAGCGATTCCTTTTGTTTTTTTTTTTTTTTTTTTCGATCGTCGGGGCAAACAACGACGACGATCGTCGGGCAAACACGTCGCAGACGTGTCGGTGGGCGCGTTGTAAATTTCCGTCGCGATCGGAATCTCGAAATAAAACATTTGTAGCGTGGGAGGAAATCGTTTTCAGGTGTTCGAATCTCGCGTGACGAACGACGAGTCTATTCCGACTGCAGTAAATGTGCGTTCGATCTTACTGGTTGGTCGTTTGGAATGCAGCAGGGAAGGGCAAACCGTTACTTACAGTCTCAGGAACTTGCAAGTCCAAGACTATCATCTCAGTGACGCCCAAGTCCGAAGCTTTCGGAGTTATAGTTCGTATTAAAAGGGAACACGTCAGGGACCTATCGAGTCACTGGTCGCTATGCTTTAGACTTGCAAACCAAGGGTTAAAGGCTGAAATACAGTACTTTCTATCCGAATGAAAATTTGCCCATCTCTGGAACGCAGCACCTCATTAACACGTGCCTGCACAGTGGCGTGCCGAAAAATTTACCCTCAGAACAGACTATTATATTTAGTTTCTACTGTAAATGCGATCTCGTGCCCAGAGTATCCAGGATCGGTTCAGCTGGTCTATCTTCTAAAGTATCTTCGTGGAACAAAGCCTGATCTCCGAATAGCGCTATATAAAAATTGAACGCGTACCTAATTCCCTAATCCGACAGCTGAACCACCCTAACTGGCGCCAGATTGTCCGTACCTCTAACTTCAAATAAAAAGAAAAAAAAAAAAAAATATAGGTAATAATGCTTGAGGAGGTGGGTGGCGACGTTCGAGTGTAAATTTCATTCACGCCCGCCCCGTATGTACACATATAAATACGAAGAATAGTTGCGATCCAGTTCGCGAAACTGATCCATAAGCGCCGTTAGTATTTGCTCTAGATTCACTCTTGCGTGTTGTGCACATAATCGATAGCGTTTATCCATAGGCGTAGGACGTCTTTTGCTAGCCTACTTAGCGTTTTAGACGGGGACACTAGGTATTAGCGATCCCATTTTTTCACTTAGACGGAATGCAGGTGTGGACGTGGCCACGGGCGAACAGCTATATCGCCCGTGGGTCGATTGTTAAATGATTTATGGGGACGTAACGGATCTTAGGCCCGAACGTAGAACTGCTAGATCTCCTCATGCTCGACCACGCGATTCTTTCGCGTAATCCCTTCAACGGCGGTGGTGTGGAATACTCCAACGCGATCAGCGGCCGTTTCGCTAGGCTAAGTACGAGCGTGTGAATAATACTCGCGTTTCTACAGTGAAACAACGTGAAAAACACAACTCGCAACTGACTTCCTTCGTGACCCATGTTCAGGAAATGTTCTACCGCTCCACGGACCATCTCGAATTCCGTGGCAAGTCAATGGCGATTTGTTGTCACTAAGGATAGCTAGTAAAATCCGACACAGGGACGTCTTCTATCGAAAACACGTAAACTACCTTGTCAGGCACTTGCAAGTCTGGTATTGTCACGTCATCGAGTCAGAAGCTTGTCAGTTAACAGTATTTTCAAGTATCAAGAATTTCACGAGTCTAACATTCTTATGACACGAATTATCACATCTAGGACTTGCAAGTCCCGACTGTCATAGTAGAAACTTGTTGGTCGTGGCTTGTTCGGTCTTGATTTTTATCCGAGAGAATACGTCAGAACCGGCAAGTCACTGACTTTCATGTCAATGATTAGCAATTCACGAGTTGCAGAAGTAGTAAGCAGGTATACCAATACTGGTACAGTCACCATGTCAACGATCGATGAATCGTCAGCTATCCTATCACCGCGTCATTCTCACCAGTCGAGTCTTGATCGAAATGAAACAACGCCACGAGATACGTGCTGCAGCAACGGCGAGCGTTCATAGAACATTTTCTGCACATCGTGCGCTTCTTTCTGTATCTGTATCGTTATCAATTTTAGAAGAAAAGCGGCACGAGTAAATAAAGAGAGTATATTGGGAAGCGATAAAATATCTATATTTTTACACTTAGTCGAAAAGAACTGAAGAAAATTTCGAAGAATGAAAAAAAAAAAAAAAGAGAAGAAGAAGAAGAAGAAGAAGAAGACGATGATGACGATGAAAACGAAGAAGTGTTTCCTCACAAATCTGAAATATTTGGTCCTTTGGTATTCGACTAGAGAAACCCCCTCTCGAAACCCAACCTTGTACGAGTAAAATATACGTGTACGTTTATACATAGAGATTTAAAAAAAAAAAGGAAAAAAAAAAAAGAAAAAAGAAAAAAAAAAGAGAGAAATTACCAGGGAAACGGACGGATTCCCCGGCGAGGATATAAATGCAAACGAAAATGAAGCCATCGTGGAACTCGGTGTCTGTAAATATTACACGGCGTCGTTCAATTTTTCGCGCGTGCGCAAATGTAACGATAGAGCGTTTCGTTTCGTTTCTTTTTCATTTATTTCTTCATTTATTTTCCAAATCTCTAGCGCGCAGGGCAATCGCAAAAGCAAATCGCTGAATAGGTGTATCGGCAGATGCAGAACGCGTGTAGGCCTTCGTCTAGTCTGATTGCAATTCGAGCTGTCACTAGCAGCTTCGTAGAAACGCGAGGTCCTAGAAGAGAGTTAGACGGCGAAAGAGATCTTGATCGCGACGAAGCGAGAGAAACGAGGCAACGCGACGAAACATAGGCGAGAAGACACGAATCTTTTGTCTTTAACCTCTCCGGTACCGAATGCACAGGCCAAACACTGTTTCAAGACAAAGACTGGTTACACTAGAGCCTATCACACTAAGTACTTAGTAAATCGGAACTATCGCGTTTGAAACTGTTCGATCTAAGGGCTATGTTAAAGATTGATTAGGTTACACTGTTCACTGCGAGCACTTGCAAGTCAAATTACGTCATGTCAACGACTTGTGAATCGAGGGATTCAATCATCGCGTCATGGGACTTGCGAGTCTCGGACTGCTCCGTTTGAAACTGTTCGTATGACTTTGCAAGTTAATGATTTTTAGATGGAAGTACACGCTTTTTATTCCATCGATTTGTAACGATGTACCTTCTCCCAGATACTATTTATACAAAATTTATTGCGGCAGACAGGTGAGCACCGTACCGAAGTGGTTAAAGAATCGTTGATCAATCGAGCAATTATAAGATTGTACATACACGTTAATTATAGATGCGAGCAATTTGCGCGAAACGCGAATTATAAGGAAATTTAGGCAAGATTAATCGATCTCGGCGCTGGAAGCTCGAAATTTTGTTTTCTTCGCGGCTGAAAGGCGACCTATCGGAGCGAGACGAGAAAGAAAACTCGTAGGTAGCAATGAAACAATGAAATAATAGAGAAAGGTGGGATGGGACCCCTTCTTTGGTCGTTCGATATTTCTCGCCTCCCTCGGGTCATCGACAGAAACAACGAATCGGTAGGATTTTTATTTCGACACGTGCTCTCTATCGTCCACGAAACTTTGCACAGGGTGTACAAAGATTAAGAATCACGACTTTCACGAATCTACACGTCCGTTTAATCTACATTGTCTAACAAAAATGAACAATTTTTAACCGCAGAAATCGCAAAGAAACGTAAAGATCTGGCGTTTCGAGATCACGATGAACGTTAAGGCAGGATTTCACCCCATCCAGATGTTTGAATGAACCCCTGAAAGTCCTGACGGTTAATATTCGTGCATCCTTGTACATCAAACGATGAAGAGAAAAGGAGAACCGGTGGAGCTTCAGGGATATTCGCGAGCGTTTAGCGAGGCTCGTTTAGATCGAACGAGATGATCGAGGAGAGTCCAGAGATTCTTTGCGCTTCGAGGTAGATGGTCGAGAGCGATGGGGAGTGGAAACGAAGCTTTTGAAATTGTAAATTCGACGTTGTTTCGCGTGAATTCAGCGGGACAGGGAGTCGCTTGTTGCAAAACCGTGCAATCGTGCCCTTTCGGTGATGCTTACCATCGAGAAAGGGGACGAACAATGTTTTCGATCAGGATGTTTTGTTGCGTTCCGACAGAGCGATGTCCCGCGACTGTTCCGTTGAATCTGTCGCGTGCGAAATTTTACTCTTTGCCGTTGACTGGATTTCATGATAATTATATCGCGTTTACTATTCTATTTGCGAACGATCGATCGCTTTCTTCGGACTTGCAATTCACATTGCAACAACGACAAATTGTATTCTACGTTTGTGAAAGGCGTGCGATCGCGTTTCTTCGATTTCGGTATCGTTGACGCGTTAAACGGTCAAACATATTACAGGGGAGATGTGTAACGGAGGATTGTAATCGACGGTTAAACTTATACAGTCTCGACGAGAGAAATCATTTTTTGTGTCGAACGAGTATAAATGAAATTCTACGAGGTAAGCCACTTGGTTCGCTGTACTTGATTAACGTAGATATCAGTATATTATAATGTCTATTAAATAAATTTCAATTTCAAATTGCGTCCTTCGTCTGTTATCTTTCTATTGTATCGATCCACTGAAATACAATTTTTCATTTCATAAGTCTAGTTTCCTGTTCCTACCTATGAAAATAAGCGCGCGACTAAGGTACCATCGGATCGAGGACTCGCAACATGGGACGGGTTCAAACCAGAGGACCAACAGGTGAGGAATCAAGAAATGACAAATTTCTTAGAGACTCGCAATCTAACTATCGCGTCAGATGAGACCAACATATTGGATACTTACAGGATTCAGACTGTTACATAGATCCATGGAGACTTGGGACTACCGCACCAGTCTATATACTACGCTTTGGGGTGGAACAAAACTGAAAATCATTTTTTAGGTTATCTAAATGTTCTATTTTTACAAGGAAATTCATTTATGCAAAGGAATTTTCTTTAGTCTCGAGAATAAAACTTTCCACTCCGTGCTATATATGTTGTCAGTCTTATTTGCAGGTGAAAACTGGACTAAACGCAATGAACGAACGTAGCAGTCGTGGCCGAGTGGTTAAGGCGTCTGACTAGAAATCAGATTCCCTCTGGGAGCGTAGGTTCGAGTCCTACCGACTGCGGAAAGGTGAACATTTTTTTTTTCTTTTTTTTTTTTTTTTTAATCATCGACAGTAGTAACATTTCTTAAGAATATTTCGTAGAATTCCACGTCGAAATTTAATTCGTGATAACTATTTCAACTTGACCAGTTGTTTGTGCACTTGCACTTGTCAATAAATTGGTGACCCGTAAGTTACTTCGAAGATTCCACTGTAAATAATTTCCTTGATATTATCTCCGTGCTCTCAGAGTCTAAAATTGTTCATCTGCTTCCCCTTTCTCGTAAAAAGTTCGCCAACCTCTGATTCAGCAGCGGTTCGCGCCGCTGGAAGGTTTCGTATCGTCGCCAACGTTATCAACTACAAGAACGACGTGACCTCTTACGCAAGCGGAGGAAATAATCGCGC
Source organism: Hylaeus anthracinus (assembly GCF_026225885.1). NCBI lineage: Eukaryota > Metazoa > Arthropoda > Insecta > Hymenoptera > Colletidae > Hylaeus > Hylaeus anthracinus. The sequence continues at coordinate 1,789,084 of NW_026534344.1, read as the reverse complement.
GTTACGCCGCGGGCCGCGTCGTTTAGCCAATGGACTCTTGCAAAACAATTTGCAATTTGCATACCGTCGAAGATTCGACGAGAAGAAACCAGAAGATTGCAGGGCGCCAGACTGCGATATCGTGCAGTGGACGTGGGCGAACTTATCCCGACAGAAGTTAACGAATAAAAAATTAGCAGCTTTGGAATCGCTATTTGTTCGACGGAAAAATGATTATATAAATGATTATTGGTCTATCGATCTGATGTAGGTCTAGAAACTTGAAGAATAATCTTTTTTGAGATGAAGTTTCAGATACACGCAATAGAAGAAGGTTGCAAACGCATCGGTAGGAGATTAGGGTGTCGTGATAGTGGCTATCACGCGCGTTTCACTATCGTCCACGTGCGGCACGTGTCATCGTACGTGTTTACCTTCGTGTTACTCTGTCGCACCTTGTTCGATGTTTGCTCTCAAACGCAGATCTCGTGTCTGTGTCGAGACTTTCTTGCTGAAAAGTTTCGATAGTTTGTTTTTGAACGGAACTTGAACTCTAACTAATTAAATACAGAAAAACATTTTGTTTACGAGTAACTGCGTCGCAAATCGACAAGCTCGCGAAGGTGAAGAAAAACCAGGGCCGGATGAATAATGGAAAATTTCTGAGTGTCTCGTTGAAATGCACGGCAAATGCTGGTCTATGCTAATGAAATTCATTTGCTGAATGTTTATTACCAATCGTTTTTGTCTCGTGGACACGCTTTCGCCTCGCGTGACGCCTGGATCGTCCAGCTGGCAAAAGAAATCTAACATTGTTTGACGATCGTACGCGCGACCGACAAACGGAATCATTCGCGTTAGTTCGCAACGATAATCTGTCAATAACAACGATAACGATCAAGGAGCTCGGGGAAATTTTCCATTGGGAACTCTCGACGAGCAAACGGGTTTGCACAGGTGCGAGATGTTCGATGAGAGAGTGCACGCTCATCTCGAAATGACAGAGATATTTATTGAAACGAATACATGCCGATTACTTATGCGGTAGTATAGAGACTCAGGCAGTGACAAGGAAAGTAATATCTTACTGGATCTTCAGAAAGCAAATCGATTTTAGGAAATTTTTAATATCAAAATTGAATCTGCAATGTAGAAAGTTTACATATGAGATTTAATCGACGTTATATGAATATTCATTATATTAAATCTGTGCGAGTAAACAACGTCAAGATTAAATTCATTAATCTAGGAGAACACGATCGAAATAAAATTAATTACGTCCACGCTGAATGAAAAATTCTTTTTGTCAAATACCAGGAAGAAAGGCCGATTAACATTCGATTGTCCAGATATCGATCACCAGAGACAATGGAGTCGGATGAATAATAATGGAGCAGGGAACGAGAGATGATCGTGGCCGCGTGTCAGCCGAGAAAAACACTTCTATGTCGCGCTAGTCTCGTTTGTCAGTTACGATGCCAATGTCAGGCGATTATTATACACGAGGTCGCCCTCCTTTGCATGAAACTATCAATAGACGTGCGAGTTTCAGTGTATCGCGCGACGACAACGTTGTTTCAAGCGCGACGCGCGATTACGATCGATAAATCAACGATCGCCGATCGAACCGCGAGAATCCCTTTCGTCGACGATTCGGAAGAATATCGAACCGCTTCCAGAAGATATCAAACTCATCGAGGTGATTGACGCTGTCTTCGAAAATTAATTAACTCGCCACGTGGTAACGAACTAAAATTTTTGTTTCAAAATTTATTAGCGAGAAGCGAGGAACTCGTTGAACGTAACAATATTAGATTGCGCGTAGTTGCATCGTGCTCAAAATGCACAAGTGCATTTCTAATGCGTCGCGCATGCGAACGAAAAATCGCGCCCATCTCTGGCACTCTGATCCAGTTCCATTAATCGACGCCTATCGATTCGAGAGTTTGCTTACCCCGTGAACGTGCATGCGTCGTTACCGAACCAACGACCAATTACGTTCACGCACGATAAAACCAGCCCACTTCTCGCTCGCAATCAGTTCTTCGACTCGCGGTTATCGTTCACAAATACGCGAGCGTGATTGATTTCACCTAGTCACGTGCCGGCGTAATTTAATCGCCGTGCTCGAAAGGCGAAATAACGATTTGCAAAACTGGCTTTCGACAAAATCGATCGTTGAGTTGTTTCGTTAATATTATATTTCTCATTTGTTTCGTTTCTCTTAACAACGATTTATGGCGTAGCAATAAATTCTCTAGTCTCTAGTCGAATCAAATTTATTTGTCCAAATTCTAATTATTTTATCCGATCACGTAGTGTCCTACAGACGCTATCTTTCACCGTGTCGTCCGAATTAGCGAGAATCAAAAATAAAGCCCGCTGATTTCAGGCACTCGATGATAAAGCTTATCCGAAATTACGCTAAACGAGATTGGAGTAACTCGTGCCGAAATCCGATCTGTAATTTTATGCAGCAACGATAACAATGCGCTGTTTTATGTAATACGATAAGGACAGGATAAAAACAATGAATGACACCCCATCACGAATTCGTTAAAACGGAGCTTGTCCCGAAGGCTCATTCGGCGTCGCACTACTATCGTCGATTAAATAACGCATGCAAAGTAATAGTTCAATTATATAGCGACAACTGCGTTCTTGCCACAATCGACGCGGTTCTATTGCGTTTCTATTTTTCACGGTCACCTATTATTAGTTCCCGCAACGCTAGTCCTATCGCAACTTTTCCACGAGGGAATTTTACTGGAACTCGTTAGAATGAATTTGAAAATTTTACTGTTTTTAGAATTGCTACGACAAAATACATTATTCAACAAGAACTTTACTACGCACGGCGACGCTTGGATTCAGTCACGCTTCTTCCACCTTTTTGGAATATAATTTACCATCACAGCCTCGCTAGATTCCTCCTTACCCATTTATCTTGCAACATTTATGACGACTATTCCTCCTCGACGAGGAGTGCCAAGAGAAAAACTGGATCTACGCGGTTTGATCACCGACGTTCTTCAAATTTTACTTCATCCGATAAACAGTCCCGTCACGTTCCTCTGCCTCGATGTCGTAAGAGCCGCGAAGCGCTCTTCCTCCTCGCAATATCTCCGTTGGTGTATCCGGCACCGAAACAGAGAAGTGGCGGAATTGATTGGAGCGTCAGCGATCCCACTTCGTTCAACCTATGTATCGTTCTTCTGATTCCACTCTATTCAACGAACAATCACGGACCTCCAACCGTTTCCTTTTATTATCTACTTTTGCACTGCCCGCACTCGACTGCGACTCTTCAAACAAACCGGGCCCCTAACAAGCAAGATCGAACTCCAGTTCTCGCTGGATGTTCGTCGATCAAAAATTGGACAGATGGAGGGTTTGGTAGAACGTTCATAGAGGAGTTCATAGTGAAAGGAGTGTACCGAAGAACTTTCCTGAAACCCTGTCCCATTCCAAGACCCCTATCAGCGATGGGCGAAGCCCTAGACTTGGAATAAATCTGAAGTTTGCCGATGTGTTTGTCTCGTTTCCTTCTTTGGAAAATGTTCGACAGAAGAAACGAGACAAACACGCATCGGCAAACTTCAGATTTATTCGAAGCTTAGGGTTTTTTGCCCATCACTGGCTTCCATTTTCCCTGTGTCCTGTTCAGTTCAACCCCCTCGTTAAGTGGGTCTTGAAAAATTGTGTCGGAGGTGGCGATAGGAGCAATCGAAAGAATAGTCTCGATCCTGTGTCGGCTTGCACGCGTCGCGATTAGCGAAGGCGATGATAATGCGTCCGCTGGGGTGGGGCAACGAGTGTTCTAACATCGCTTTAGGGCGAAGAGGACAATGCGCGCGCAGCCCCCCGCTTTCTTCCGCACAATCGGCAAGCTCTATATATGACGTCACCGGAGTAGGTCGCGGCACTGAGCTGACGGCTGCATTCAGAAGTCGAGGAACCGTGATTTACTATTACCACGAGTTCAGGTACGATCATCGCCGTCTACGCTCCTTCTGTCAGGCAATCTGAGCGCGCGTGGGCGTTCCTTCGTGACGAAACGCTTTCGCGGGCTACTTTCTGCGCGCGTCCCGTTGAATACTTCATCGTTCGCGCCTTCGGCGCCTACCGTGGTCCGTTTCAAGTTCTTTTCACTCGTTTCGATCCATGAAAGATCTGTTGTTCATTCGCGCGATCGAATGGGTCGTTTTGTGTTGATTTTTCTTCTGTAATAATTGGTGACGGAGGTTTGACGTGAGGTTTTTGAAGTTGTTTGAAGTTGTTTGAAGTTGTTTGACTAACTTTTATGGAGACTTGACTTGTTCGGAGGAGTCATGGGTACATTGGGGTGATTGTCATGGTAGTGGCGATGGTTCTTCGTTAATTTTATCTCCGTTTCTTTTCATTTCTATTCGATACTCTTGCCTCTTCTTAAAATAATATAGTCCGATAACTAAATCTTCATTTGTACCATTCATGCGAAGGTATAATAAATTGCTGTAGGATTCATACATATACCAGACATAATCGTCCACGCATGCCAATAAACTTCCTCTAAAATAACTTCATGGAAACGCTGGACTTATTTATAACCCATCGTATCGGGCTGTTATGGTGCAAGTTCGGTTTAGGGGTTAAAGAAGGCGGCTCGATTAAAAGAGTATGTCAATTTAAATACAGTGATAAGTGATAGCGAATACAGACGTGTACGTTATACAGAACAGAGAGATATGTTGTTTTTCCTAAAACTCGATTTATCGCGCGTCATGGCGACTATGGACGAAAGAGTGTATGGAAGTACTACTTCCACGTAGTAATCACGTGCACTTATCAGCCGCTGGAAAGTTACTTATCCCATGGGGAACGTCCGATACTCAGCTTTCACGTGTTAGTCGCTTTTCATAAATTAATTATGTGGCCATTAATCGTCTTAGATGTGTTCCCATCCGACGAGAAATTCCATGATGTTATTAGACAAAAGGGACTCTCAACGTTAGCTCTAGATAACATCGAAGGAATTGCCGAAAGCCCGATATGAATATTTGTTTCATTATTGTTAAATTTCTAAAAGAAATATTAAAATAGAAACGCTTCGTCTTACTTCATTCAACTTTGATCAAAAATAAGAGATAAAACGTCATAAAATCTGGACGGTTTTTAAAGCCTCCAAAATCCCTATATAAGTAAATTCAATCGACTTCCAATTTTTTATAAAAACCTGTCAGACCTGTTAAATGCATGAATTAAAATTTCAATCAGATCTCGAATAACTTTTTATCTTTTCACAGACGTCATTTTTTGCCATGGCAGAGTCTTTGGAACAAATGCCTAAATCGGAGACGATCAGGCTCCGCGAGCGCCATATCGGGTGAGTTTGATCGATTCCTTTCCATACTCGTTGTTCGCTGTCGTCGAGCATAACGATACCGGCTTTATTAACGAGCGACGTAACACACGGGGAATAATCGTGTTCGCAGCCAGTCGTGCAAATTGTTTTACAAGTCGAATCCGCTGAAGATCGTCAGAGCCGAGGGGCAGTACATGTACGACGAGAGGGGGAATCGTTACTTGGATTGCATCAACAATGTTGCCCACGGTACGCAAAAGTATCTTATAACAGGAGGTTGTATAAATAAAAATTGTTGAACAACGAGCTTAGAAAAAACGCGGGTCAAGGAAGAGACGTAATTTATCAAATATTCCAAGCTGTTGCTGGCACGAACGTTAGAATTTATTTTATCGACCTAAGAAGAACAGGTGGAAAAGTAAAAATAAAAATACATTAACTGAAATACATTTGACTGTCAATTCGCTCATATATCAAACGGGTGTCGTAAACATTCCTACTATCATAGATATCTCGATTCCGATTCGGAAAAACAAGAGATTAATTTGAATCAAATGTCACGCGTATGGGTAGGCGGAAAAATTCAAACTTCTTCAAACATAGAAAAACACTCGGTCTAAGCCTGTATAATCTCACGCGACTCCCGACTCGCACCTCTATTATCTACATTTTCAAAATCTCTTTTAATCCCATTTAATCTCATTTTTCCAAAAATGGAATTGTATCTCCCAGATACAAATCGTTCCATTTATTACTTGGTCGATGAAAACGAGTAGTATCGTCGCTTTTAATCGGTACGGAAATTTCCACCGTGTTTATTGTCGAGAGAGTCTTTATCGTGTCGGTTTAATTTCGTTTCGCGTCCACACATTTTTCCAAAGAATTTATGACCTTGGTTTGCTTAAAAGTATTTGTTATCAACACTTTGTATATCGACAATTGAGTTGGCCTCTGTTGTTGTTGATCGATGTCAATTTCCCATGGCGGAATTAAGTAGAACACGTTTACTTACAGTCGGCCATTGCCATCCAGCGGTGGTTCGCGCTGGCCAGGAGCAAATGGCGTTGCTCTCCACCAACAATCGTTTCCTCCACGATGACCTGGTGATCTGCGCGAGTCGTCTGACTTCGCTGCTTCCGGAACCACTCTCCGTTTGCTTCCTGGTGAACTCTGGCAGCGAGGCCAACGATCTCGCCCTGCGTCTCGCTCAGACGCACACCAAGAACAGCGACATCATCACTCTCGATCAGTAAGTCAGAGAGAAGTGGAGCACGAAAATGGAAAACGACGTGCTTCGATTAAACGAGACCGCAACACGTAACGATTTCGCTCCTTGATTACTTTCGTGCGCTATGCAGGGTCACGAAGTTGACCTGGGCTTCGGAAGTTATTCGAGAATGTTTGAAAGAGACCGAGTTGCAGTTGAAGAGAAAACAGGGCGAAATGGTTGCTATGTATCGGCAAGTCGAGGTAGACTGAATTGATTGCTGGAGGTCAACACCCAATTGGAAGCTAGATAGGTGGGAAAGCATCGGTGGTGGGGGGTAGAGAGATTGGAGCGAGAAAAGTGGCCTTCGGTGGAAAATTAAGTCTGCCTCGACTCCCTGCACTCAGCAGGGCCTCGCTGCTTATGGCTTTTCCATCTCAATGTATCCTCTGTTTCGAGTGCTCGTGCCACAGATGGACATTTTCATAAATTTCAACAGCTAAACAATTCCTCTAAACAATTCCTCCAGACTTTAAATGGTCCCCTGTGAAACGTATCTAACACTCTACGATTAAAATTCTAACTTCTCCTCGATCTTGCAACAAACAGCCATCTTTGGCGCCTGTCACACGGCTTGGTCGCAAAAGAAGGAACGAAAAGTCACAGAGAAACAGTGAGAAAGCGCAACGAGATTCCGCTCCCAACGGCGGCGGGTCTCGTGCGACGATTCTGAAAGATTTACAGTGGAACCCTTTGTTCGTTTTTCGCGTAGGAGTCCTACGACTTCAACGAGAATTCTCGACGACGTCTAGTCGATAGTAGACCGGGGGATAGCCAATGCGAGAACGATCCGAATAACGGAGGGGCGTACGAGCTCGATGGTTCTTGACCACTGAGAAACGGCCACGTGTAAACGAGTTTCGTTAATGATCCATGTTTCGACCGTTGACTAATCGAGTGGGTTTTCTTTTTACCTGTTTACAGCCTGTTGATTCGTCCAGAATGTCCAACGAAGATCGATTTGGGAATCCGACGATGTCGATGGGACGCTCGCCACGACGAATTTCGACGCTTACGGTCGCCCAACATAAAGCTATTGTCGTTTTAGGTGACACGAACGTGCCACGTACGCAACACGACAAGAGGAGGCGAAATTCTGAAACAAAAGTACTCTTTTATACAATGTTAGAGAGGATTCACCGTCCTACAGGGCGATTGGAGCCGGACCTGTTGGGGACAGATGAATGTTTACGATAGGAAAGAAGCGAGGCGAGGAGTGTGCTTGCAAAGGGGGCGAGGGAGGTCGAGAGATTTAAATTCAGACGAAATTGCAATTCGATTACTCGTATTCGGACGGATAGGGATCGATCGGAAAGTTGAAGAAAAAATTGCCAAGGAAGAAGAGACCAGGGAAACCTTTCCTCTGATAAAGAAACAATTGTGACATTGTTGTTGTCAGCGTGCGAGTGCACTATTAATCTCGTGTTACACCCACGCTCGTTGCAGCTGCGCCGCACACATCTTAGTTTCATTCTCTTTTTGCTCGTAACGTTACAGCGCTTCGCAAATGACCCGTGAACCATCATAGTTGCACCGACCGCATCGAAATCTTCATTGCACGAAATTAGGTCCGTTGATAACGTAATCATACATCTCCTGCGCCCCCCCTTTGCCTTGTTACCGATACGGAAGCTAGTGTGAAGCGTATACTATGCGAGCTGAGAAGAACGCGACCTAAGATTTCAGAAAAACTACAGACAATCCTTGAAAGGTCCAAAGAAAAATTATTTCATCAAAATTTTCGCTTCCATAAAGTAACACGACCGACAGCACGAACACGAATTCTTTGTAAACGCTCAGATGCATTCTTCTCGGCTCCCAATAGTAGGTGCTCGGTTGCCCAACGGTTCAATGCAATTTTTTTTTTAATTTTTTTTTTATTTTTTTTTTTTTTTATTTTTTTCGTTTCTCGGATAGCAATCGATGAGAGAATAACATTTTCAGGGATCCTCGTTTTATCGTCGAAGACGAAAGCCAATTCTCTTAGCTTTATCTTCGCACGGAGGACAACGTAGGAGCACTGAAAAGATAAAAGATATTACTTTGTAGGGTTTAACTTAGAGAACAGACTCGGGGACTGGGGGAAGGTTTTCGTTCATCGTTGTTCTTTCTGGTTTTAGTGCTTATCACGGCCATTTGACCTCGATGATCGATATATCGCCGTACAAGTTCAACAAACCGAACGGACCTGGCAAGAAGGACTGGGTTCACGTGGTAAGGACGAATTAACTACTTTTTCTAATGCTGACTTCAACGACTTCGATGCTCCATATAAAGTTTGGTCGTAATAACCACCCTTAATAAATCCTTAATAAATCCTTAATAAATCCTTGCTATTACGAAGTACTACGGAACCGAACAAGCACGAACAAGAATTTCACGTCAAATTCATGGCGTCTCATATGCCCCCTAGGCACCCTGTCCAGACGTCTACCGTGGAAAGTATCGCGAAACCGACTATCCAGGCGAGGATCTCGGGGTGAAGTACGCGAACGACGTGAAGGACATTTGCCAGAACCTGAAGACGCAGGGTCGCAACGTCTGCGCGTTCATCGCTGAGAGCCTGATGTCCGTCGGAGGACAAATTCTACCCCCTCAGAATTATTTCAGAAACGCGTACAGGTACACGGTGTTGCCTACTTTCGACCAATCATTCTGTTCCAGCAAAGTTGGTTAATATAAAAATATCATGGGTGTAGGCACGTTCGCGAGGCTGGCGGCGTTTGCATCGCCGACGAGGTCCAAGTTGGCTTTGGCAGGGTGGGAAGTCATATGTGGGCCTTCCAAGTCTATGGCGAAGACGTCATCCCCGACATCGTCACCGTGGGCAAGCCCATGGGCAATGGACACCCAGTGGCGGCTGTCATCACCACCCCAGCCATCGCTGGAAGCTTCAAAGCCACTGGGATCGAGTACTTTAATACGGTAATTGACGAAGAATCAAATAATTTTTCGCGTGGAAACCAAGATTCTGTTACAAATACTTGGAATATATATGTTGTAAGGGATTCCACCCTCTACGGTGAATTTTTATATTTCCGGGTATTTATTCTATATTCCGTGTACTTACTTTGACTTCCTTTTCTCCGTGCACTTCAGTACGGTGGCAATCCTGTCTCCTGCGCGATAGCGAACGCCGTGATGGAAGTGATAGTGCAGGAGAATCTTCAGGAGAACGCGCTCAAGGTGGGAAAGTACTTGCTCTCCGAGCTGAGGAAGCTGGCCAAACGGAGGAAGATAATTGGTGACGTGAGAGGCGTGGGACTGTTCGTGGGTATCGAGCTGGTGCGCGACAGGACCAAGAGGATACCAGCGACAGCGGAGGCGAAGTACGTCGTCAACAGGATGAAGGACAAGAAGGTCCTCGTCAGCAGCGACGGGCCCGACGACAACATCCTGAAACTGAAACCGCCCATAGTCTTTACCATCGACAACGTCAACCAACTCGTCTCCGTCCTCGACGAGGTCCTTCAGGAAGTCGACGTAGACGGCCAAGAGGTGACTTATTCAGTATTTTTCGTTGAAACAAACATTCAAATTACGAGAGAAAATTCATTTCAGCTGGAAGTATATGTTTATGCATTTGTGGCAAGTGAAAGTATGAGGAATTTACGCGAAGTCTGTGATTATCGGAGAAGACAAAATACCGTGCGGAGAAATGAAAGAAATTATTTGAATTACTTATCGAATATATTTCTAGTTCACCAGCACGAAATACTTTTTCCCCTCAAAATTCTGCTCCACGCGGCGATGTCGGAACAATGGGATTAATAGAATAATTTCAGACTAGCCGTCGCGTTGTCTCCGTTGATTTCGCACTCGACGAAACAGAATTCGAATCACTGTCGGTTACCGAGTCCACGATACTCTGAATTGGAGAATTTCGTTTCCAAGTGGCGCGAGCGAGACCTCACCCACCGTGGAGTGGTACAATTTTTTAACGGTTGGTGCGATTATGCTGCAACGCCACGAAAAATGTGGTCAACGACGACAGAGTCGGTGATGTAATTTCTTCCGTTAATCTGCGAACGCGTAATCTGTTTTTCCTAATGGAGTCCCTGACATTGCAACTAGATTGTGATAATGTTGCAGAAAAACGATAAGCACGCTTGCATCATTTTTTATCGGACCGGCACGTGTCCCGCTAACCGGTGTCTTAGATCGAGAATTGTTTGAAAAACTCGACGGGTGATGTTAGTTTCTTCATTCAGAAAACATTTGAGGATAGGTGGCATTTTTGATATTAAAAAGTATCATCACATTCTAGAATTTTATTTAATGGGCATGCATAACATTACCACTTTTTATATATATATATATATTGAAAGTGCCCATTTCAAACGATATCTCTCTAAGTTTTCATCAAAAAATGTTAATATATATGCAAAGTATTTCCTCCATTTAAATTACCATTTTTCAACATTTTCGTGCAGGTTAACGAGCGTTGAAATTGTTTTTATAATTCGTGAACCGTTTAAAGGGGATCGCCATTTTTGAAACTGTAAAAATAACAGTTTGAAACAAATGTTCCGGGATTATTAACGTCGAAACCGATTCGAATTCGGCGAGGTCGGAGTGACTGCGGTGAATTAATTCACGAATTCGTTTTCGTTTCAGGAATACGAGCCCATGACGATCATTAAAGCCACAATCTCGCAAATGGACGTCGAGACGGACAGTACCGCGCGCACCGCTGGGAAACCGCTTCTCGTCCGCGCTAATTAGTATTTAAGAGAATTATATTTATGAAACGCACGGCGCTTATCGCGCGATATGCTTAAAGTATTATTAACCGTGACATGGACGGCTATTGTCGTATGATTTTGTTGTGGATGTTATCGAAACAGGAATGTAAATCGATGGAGGGACATGTAATTGTATAATTAAGTTCCATTCGTCGTTAACGAGTGGAGGATGAGATGACCAAAAAAAAAAAAATATATTTTAATAAATGTTATTTTTCCGTATCTGTCCCCTTTTTTTTTGAATAGCGCGACACCGTTTGCACTATTTTACGAAAAGAACGAGGGCTACGTGTCTCCGAATTAATGATAAATTAGTATCGCTTTACTTGGAAATGTGATTAATGAATGTTTCTTTGTAGCTTGATGCGTGGTCGCACGATCGATAAATTATGATCGGAGAAAAGTCCGATGGGAGAATGCTGATACCGCGATATCGTTTCGAAACGTGTTCAATCATGTAATGGAAGTTTGTGAGTTACTATTGCCATGAACTTGTGACCCCACGTGTTACATTTTCATTGCTCGTGCAGATTTTTATGTTTAACTGTTCAGAATATTCGTTTACAATATATTATATTCTAATAGGACGTGAAAATTAAACGCAACATTAGTTATTCAAGCATCAGATTATTCTCTGGGAGAAAGCATGTTGATTTAAAGTTTATACAGTTTGCAGTACGAAAAATTGATTAAAAAGAACCTTTAATGGGAAATTGAAAGGTACTCGGGCCACTCATATTTACCACATAATATTAATAGATTTCCTAAAGCATTCCCTGAAGTGCAAGATTGCAAGACCGAAACTTAATCCATTGTTAATGCAATAATTCACTTGCATAACGATTGATTCTACGTAAAGTGCCGAGATCAAAAGTTGGACATTCCGAATGAAAACTCAAAGATAACCTAACTTAACTTAATATATAAAAAAAAGAGAAACTGGAAACAATTGCCATCGATTTACTCAACACCAGGAAACTTCTGTAGACAACAGTAGTTGTTCCAAGAACTATGACAAAGCTAATTCACCTTGTCATCGTCTCACATTGTCCACTTAAAGTAAACAAATATTATACTTATTATTTCTCTCTGGAATACATTTCTTTATTCAAAATAAGTTTCCACGTCAATTTTACGCACACTATTAGTTCTCCAAAATGAATCATTAAATTCTTAAAGGTGTGCACGACAGAAGATGAAACGTCATCGCAATGGAGCCGGTGCTTCCGTTATTTTCATTTCTGTGACAGGATAGTATTAAAGTCTGATTACCGAGAAAATAGAGCTTGACCTCGCCGATAGATACGAGGATCCCGGGTGAGGATTGATAAAGATGCTTTCGCCGATGAGCAAGTTCAGTTAATGTCTATCGAGATTCATTTTTGCTGACACGATACAATTATATTCATATAAAAGGGGAAGTCTCGCGAGAAGTGTCACATTCTGGTGTTCTACGGCTTGCAATATGTGGCTACCTCTGACACTCTTAATTCTAGGTAAGTGAAAGCATAAACCTCCTAGAACCACTCTCTTCAAGAATCCCAAGCATTCCCAAGTAAATAACTTCTAGTAGATCCCGAGTCTTTAAAGCTTCAGAGATTCATCCAGGTAAACATTGCAGAAGGTGACTAATTTTTCTCGATCCGCAGTTGGAACAGTTTCAGCCGAGTTCGAACATGGTTGGAAGGCTGGCAACGAGTATACCTACCTGGTACGAAGTCGCACGCTGACTGGACTCCATAAACTGTCCGATCAGTACACGGGTATCCTGCTGAAGGCGCTGCTCACCGTCCAAGCGAAGGACGATAACACTCTGGGCGCTGTGGTGTCCAAGTGTCAATATGCGCGCATCCACAAGAGGTTGCCAAACGGTTGGGACTCGGAGATCTCCGACAACATGTTGGAGCTCCGCGACCTTCCCATGTCTGGCAAGCCCTTCGAGATGAAGACCAAGCACGGGGTGATCAGAGACCTGATCGTTGAGAAAGACACCCCGACCTGGGAGGTGAACATGCTGAAGAGCATCGTCAGCCAGCTCCAGGTGGACACTCAGGGCGAGAACGCCATCAGAAGCAAGAGCGTCCAAGTGCCCACGGACGAGGAACCCTACGGCATGTTTCGTGCCATAGAGGACACCGTCAGTGGCAAATGCGAGGTTCACTACGACATCACGCCACTGCCGGAGCACATGCGTCACGTCAAGCCTGAATTGGTCCCGTTGCCTAAACTGAAGGGCGACGGACTGCTCATCGACATCATGAAGACCAGGAACTTTAGCAGGTGCGACCAGAGGGTGGACTACCACTTTGGCATCACTGGCGCGACCAAGTGGGAGCCTGGCTCCAACAACAACGGAAGATTCCTCACGGTGAGTAACTTCGCTCCATAGTATGCAATAAAATGAAGTTGTACATAATATACTCACGGTCTTGATCCTCGCAGAAATCTTCCACGAGCAGAGTGATCATCTCTGGTAACCTGAAACGGTTCACCATCCAATCGTCAGTGACCACCAGCCAGCTGTTAGTCAGTCCTCGCTTCTACGACAACCAAAACGGCATCGTGGTCAGCGTAATGAACCTGACCATCGCGAACATGGAAAGAATGAAGAACCCTTTGCCTTCGCCGCGCCTTCGTGAGTCCACTGGCAACCTCGTCTACGTGTACAACAATCCGTTCTCCGAGAACGAGGAACGCAGATCCAACAAGCGAGTGGAGGCCCTCAACTCGAATCAGATCCTGACCTCTGACAGTAGGGACGCCGTCAGTTCCAGCGAGGAGACGCTCAAGAAGGGCGAGCACCTTCGTCGCCGCGGATCGAAATCGTCCAGCGCCTCTAGCAGCTCCATCTCCAGCAGCGAGGAGCACGAATTCTGGCAGCCCAAGCCCACGCTGGAGGACGCGCCTCGCAATCCTCTCCTGCCCAACTTCATCGGCTACAACGGCAAAGTGATCGACAAATCCGACGAAATCAACATGATCAAGGCAGCCAAGGACCTCGTCGCTCAAATGTCCATCGAGCTCGAAGAGCCCAGCGAGATCCCCAATCACGAGACCCTTGCCAAGTTCACGATCCTCAGCGATCTGATTCGCACCATGAGCAGGAAGCAACTGAAGGAGGTCGAGAAGGACATCCACATGCCGATCAACGAGCTGAAATCGCACGACAAGAGCCAGGCCATCAAGATGAACGCCTGGACTGTGTTAAGGGACGCGGTTACCCAAGCTGGAACTGGGCCAGCTCTGCTGACCATCAAGGACTGGATCATCGAGAGGGACTTGGATGGCATGGAGGCTGCCAATCTCCTCTCGAAACTACCAACCACTGCTCGCACACCCACCGACGAATACATCAAAGTCTTGCTGGTAAGTATCAAACTAAGGTCCCTTTCTCGGGTAGATCTCGAACGATCTGATAATTTCTGATGAGAAGATTCACGAGTTTCGTTTCCCAGGAACTGGCCACCAACCCGAAAGTGAAGAACGAGAGGTTCCTGAACACCACGGCCATCCTGGTGTTCGCTGACTTGGTACGTCTCGCCCAAGTGAACGGCATGACCATCCACAATCGTTACCCAGTGCACACCTTCGGTCGTCTCACCTCCAAACACGACACGGTAGTCGTGGAGAAGTACATCCCGTATCTGGCTCGTGAGCTGACCAAAGCTATCAAGGACGGCGACAGTCCACGCATTCAGACCTACATCGTAGCTTTAGGCAAAATCGGACACCCCAGGGTACTCTCCATCTTCGAGCCCTACCTAGAGGGCAAGGAAACGATCACAGTCTTCCAGAGGACGTTGATGGTGTCCTCCTTGAACAAAATGACCATGATGTTCCCAAAACTGACGCGTCCGATTCTCTACAAGATCTACCTGAACACCATGGAGGCTCACGAAGTTCGTTGCATGGCCGTGTTCCTCTTGATGAAGACCAACCCTCCGTTCAGCATGCTGCAGAGAATGGCCGATTTCACTAATTACGACACTAGCAAGCACGTCAACTCCGCTGTAAAATCCAGCATCATAAGTCTTGCGGGGCTAACCATCCCTGGCAGCGAGGATCTGGCCTACAAGGCTCGTTCCGTCATGAACATGCTCAATCCTGAAGATTACAGCTACCTATACTCTCACAGTACCATCTTCGACAAGGTCGCGGAAGATCAGAACCAGTTCCATCGCATCATCTTGAAGTACATCGGCAGCGAGGACAGCATCACACCGCGTGCCTTTTACTACGGACTTTTCTCCTCGTACGGCGGCTTCAAGACACCTCCCACCGAGATAGTAGGAATGCTGTCCAATATAAAACCTATTTTCCGTATGTTGTTCGATGTCAAAGACGACAAGAGTAACGAGAAACTGAAGACGGAGAAACTCGCAGAAGAGCTGAACATCATGCCCGAAGAGCCGATCCCACTGGAAGGAAACATTTTAATCAACAGCAAATTCGGCTCGGGCTTCTTGCCTTTCAACAAGCCGGAACTCATCAAGATGTTCACCGGTAAGTATCGAATGTCACACTAAACTCGTGGAAGACGATTAATAATTCTCAACTTTTCACAGCGTTCTCGAACAATATGGTACAAACCAACGGTGATTACAAAAGTTGGAGCGAGTTTGCATCGTACGACGTGACCCTCAGCTTCCCTACGGAGACTGGTCTGCCCTTCGTGTTCACCTTCAACATCCCAACGCTGTGGAAGTGCAGCGGCAAGGACACGATTCAAATGAACCAGGGTCTGAACTTGGACGTGGAATCTGACGTCCGTCTGCTCTTCTCGTCCAAGATCCAAGGAAGAATCGGTTTCGTCACCCCGTTCGAGCACGAGCACTTCGTTTCTGGCGTGGACGTTAACCTCCAAACCTACGCGCCCATCAAGGTCAAGCTGGGAGTCGACGTGGAGAAGAAGAACCTGCAAATGAAGATCTGGCCCCTGAAGGGCGAGGAAAAGGCACGGTTGGTGCATTACAGCGTCGTTCCGTACACCTCCAGCCACGACATTCTCAGTCTACGTCCTCTGCTCACGGACAAGAATACTCAGATTGTGCACAGCGGCGAGACAGTAATCGTGTCCAAGCTTGTGCCAACGGAGAACATCGAACCTTTCAGAGTGAGCCTGGAAACTGATAAGACGGTTCCCAAGCTCTTGGACCGGTTCTGGTCTTTCGATGGTGGGGTTAGCTTAGGGTTCCCCTGGACGGTCGTCAATGACGTCTTCTGCAAAACTGATCTGTTCATGAATCTAAAACACGAGCTAAAGGAGCCGATGATCTTCACCGTGGCCTTGGACACGTTGAACATTAAACCTGGTTCAGAGGATCTCAGACAATGGACCCCCATCGCTACGACCGTGGAACCATCCGACAAGAAGGCAGACAGCGTAGACCGTAGGAAACAGTTCCTGAGGGAGGTGAGCAAAGGTGTGAAGGCAGCCAAGGCGACAGTGGTAGACCTGCAGCTGCGACTACCGGGTGATCTCGAGTCTGACAACGTCATCACCATCGCCTGGACAGACAGCGTCGCCGACAACAAGGAACGATCCCTCTTCTACTGGCACACCAAGGTGCCCAGCCTGGACATACAGTACGAAGTCTGCGCAGCTGCTCAGACTGTCTCCACTAGCAACATCCTCCCGTCCTACGAACACGTCATGATGACCATCCCCAAGAAGGAATTCGACATCGCCGTTCGTTACGGAAAGACTTGCTCCGAGAACAAGGAGATCAACATCCAAGGCAAGCTCACCCAGAGCACAGAGATGAAAGAGAAGGTCAAGACGTCCGCCATGGTCAAGGAGTGCCAGGGACAGATGAAGCACGGCAACAAGATCCTCAAAGCCTGCCAGAAGGCTGCCAGTCTCGCCATGCTGTTGGACGAGGTCGACGTTTCGCTGGACATACCAGACAAATCTCTTTTGGAGCTTGCCGAAACGGCCGTAGGACTCGTCGCTGTCAGTGACTACGTCGACAGTCGCATAGCTGTCGTAAAGCCGCAGAACGCTGGCAAGAAGAAGATCGACATCAAAGCCAGGCTCTCGAACAATCTCCAATCTGCTGACGTGTTGGTGGAGACTTCCAGTATGGACGCGATGTTCAATAAAATAGACTTGAGTCCGATGCAAATCACCAGTGAAGACCTTGAGTCTGCCAACGGGAATCTTAACGAAATGATTGACCACGATGGACTGGACCGTAAGTATCGGCGGAGTCTAAGTTCAGTTTTGCGAAGAAACCACTTTTTAACCACGGTTTTTACTTTTAGCATCCTGTACCTTGGACAAAACGCGAGTGGAGACCTTTGACGGCAAGGATTACCCTATGAGACTCGGCAACTGCTGGCACGTGGTGATGACCACCTTCCCGACACTCGACCCTGTCGACCGCAGCGAGAAACTTCGTATTCCCAAAGAAATGAGCGTGACCATCCTCGCCAGAGAGACGGAAGACGGACGCAAGGCGATCAAGATTCTCCTCGGCAACCAAGAGATCCTGCTTCTGCCAGGTGATTCCCAGCCCAAGGTCAAGCTGAACGACAAAGACATCGAAATCACCAAGGATAAAAGCTACCAAGAAAGACGGAACGATGAGATCATCTTCGAGATCGTCAGGCTCGCTGACGACTCCATTGGCGTCATCTCTGACGAACACGACATTCACCTTGTCTACGATGGACAACGCATGTCGATGAAGGTAAGGGTGGTTTCGGGTAGTGGTAGAAGATTAAGTGACCTCACCTATCTTTCAGTCACCCTCAAATCTAATTCACGTCTAATCCACAGGCATGGGTCATGTACCGCAACTCTATCCGCGGTCTCTGCGGCAACTACGACGGCGACGCCACGAACGACTTCTGGGCCCCGAAGAACTGCATCATGAGGAGACCAGAGGAGTTCGTTGCTGCCTACGCCCTGACCAAGAACCAATGCGAGGGTGAAGCCCTGGAGATGGCCAAGAAAGTCCATAAATTCGAGTGCATGCGTCAGGTGAGGAACCGCCCGAGCAACGTCATCAGCGACGTCGACGCTGGAAGGACGAACGAGGAGATCCAGAAGTGGGGCTACCACAAGGAGCTACAGTCCACCAACAAACGTTGCAACGTCCACAGGACCAAGGTGATCGAGATGGACGACAAGATCTGCTTCTCGATACGACCAATCGCCGAATGCTCAGCTTCCTGCACCGCCACCGAGACCAAGTCGAAGAACTACGAATTCCACTGCATGGAGAGGAACGAGGCGTCCCTGAGCATGCAGAAGAGGGTCGAGAAGGGCGCGAACCCTGACCTCAGTCAGAAACCAGTCTCCATGACGAAAGCAGTCAATACTCCTCTTGCGTGCAAGGCGTGATGCATGCATAACTGACGCTGTTAAACGGAAACGTCTGTATCCAGTACCCGCTATTTTATTTGTACGTAGGATACGACGCGATATGTATTAATAAAATTTACCGTTTCCAGTAGCATTGTATCTTGTTCCTTTCCATCTTTTATCTCCTATTTAGATTCGTGGAATTTAGTTGGTAGATTCTGTAGTTGATCGTGGGGGAGAAGAGTTGTGATCTTGGAGATAATAAAAGGGGTCGTTTAGCTATTAAAACTCAACTGGTTGATTGGGGAGTGGAGATTCCAGATGATTAGGTCGAGTAGACGACGTCGTGAATGGGACACTTGAGGCGAAGTCGATCTAGGTGGCAGTCCATCTTCTTTATCTTGTGGTAGAGCTGGTTGGTCCCAGCGCAGGGGTCCTGCAAATCCAGCTTCTTTTTAGAGCGACAAGTGCTTTGCCTTTTCGTCGAGGGTACTTTGTACCGATTGTGCAAGGAAGCCTCTTGGTACGCCTGGTTCGATTTTCGAGATATCTTCTCCTGGTCCTCGTAAGGGTAACCTGAAGATTTCGCGCTACTCAGAATCTTTGGAACTTTGATCTTTAAAGTAGCCGATTCGCCATTGGGTAATAAAAGAGCAGCCGAAAGAGTTTAAATATCGTTGCAGAAATTAGACACAGGAGATTATCGTCGTACTTCTAAACACTGGCATGTCACCAGCTTGCAATCTCCTCTCCATCTCGCGAATCTCCTTTTCGCATCTTTCGTAATAGGTCCCACGGAAGACTAGCGATGGTTTAGGGTCAATTTTACAATCGCAACAGCGGGTACCCTTCTTCCCTGTGTAGTGTCTAAACTCGAAGCACTTCAGCATCTCTTCGATGAAGGTGAAACGAGTCTTGTCGATCCTGGTGAGCACTCCTGGCTGCTGTTTCGTTCTCAGTAAATGGTGGAGCTGTTCAGAGTTTGTTATGCAAGGTGTACCGAGGTTAACTTGAAGGTGTAGCTAAGTTAAAAGTGTTTCTAACACGTGTTTCTAACGGAACCCTCTTTAGAGGAAGACGTGTTGGAATAGATCTTGCATACTTTGAAGAGTATGAACAGCGTCCACTGCATCGACTCGCGTTCCATAGCACGTTCAGCGTATTCGATCTCGTCGCACCTGAACCTAAACGAAAGTTATAAATACACAAGAAGCATCGAGATGTTCCATCGAATACCAACTTCTTCATGTCTTCCACGGTTTGGTCGTTCTTGGCGTAAACAGTCTCGAGCCATCGGCGCATTTTTGGTATGTCGAGGACTGTTTTCCTGACCCAGTAACCACGCCAGACGGCTTGGATCGTCGTCGCCATTCGATCGTAGTAATCTTGCCACATTTTATGAACACGCTCGACCAGGTATCTATCAGCGAAAATCCTGACACAGTAGCCGCGCCAATGGCGCTGGATGACGATGGCGCTCCCGTGCAGCAGCCTGTGATGGTTTCGAGTGAGGATTCCACGAATCCACGCCTAAAATGGAAACCAAGTATCAGAATAAAAATCTTACAATCGTTAGTTTTCTTAAACAAGCCTTGGAAACCTTCGTCCAAGGTTGTGGGAGGTGGTATTTTAATTATTCCTGAACTGGAATGTGTACAGCTTGGAATTTGTATGGATCACGAGGAAATGTCGAGTACTCGTAAAGTTGATTTCTTAATGAGAAGCGACCAGATCGTCCATTCTAAAATCGAGAGGGGCGCGACACTAACTCCTTGGATCGTACACAGCATTGTGTGTCACGATCTTGACCTTAAATAATCGATAACTCGGCGACCAGCTCCCGTTACGACACTCGAGGCTTTATTATTAGTGAGGCTTGCATCGCGTTCGAGGGAGAACGATAACTTCTGCAGGAGCGGTTTGTTATCGAGCGCGGGGTCATCTTTTGCATGCTTGTTCACTGGGGACCCAGAGATGGGTGGAATAATCCAGATAAATATTTGAGAGAATCGCCTGGACGTGAATTTGGAGTAACGATTAAAGATACGATTGGTTTTATTCGTTCGATAAAAGTTATTGTTCGAACGCAGCAGTCGGAAAATACATTAAAAGAAATTACAACATTATAAGTTTGAAAGGTTATCCGAGGAACTCGACGAAACGAACGTGTTTAATAAATATAGTGCTTTCATTCATCATTGATTACTCGAGTAAAGTTTTCCCTGCTCCTATCGCGACCACATTCGAATCGCGAAAAAACAATGAAGTATATCCTGCAATTTGTCCACGGTTTCTGGGTTCGATCATGATTAACCTGTATCTTTTTTGCAGCGATGAAATGCTCGCGTCTGATGAATTCTGCGTGGTCGTCTCTGCGTTTGATTTCCTCCTGGAGCTCGACAAAGTCTGTCTCGAAAATCAACATGGACGCCATCGCTTAAGATTCCGAAGACTTTAGTAATCACACGAGCATTACTCGAGGCCTCAGACGGTTCCGAATGCTGTCGCGTGAACGTTGCCACAGGTATTTGTCAAATTCATCTTCTGGGTCCATACTTGTAATAATATAACACACGTTACAAGGGTGAAACGCCCGGCCGCGAAATAAGAAGCTTAACAATAATGGCAATAAATAATTTATTCGCTGGTACATTTCGATGACGTTGTTTATGGTGTATGTTTTGTCTTCACAGGATCCCGATGTACAGCAGGACAACGAAGAGGGACGTGGAGACGAACATGAGAGTTGCTGCTGCTGCGGCCGCCACCATGTTCTTCTTTTTGTGGGACTTTGCCACGTAGAAGTTTTTTCGAGACTGGACAAGGAAATTTAAATGTGAAAACACATGCTTGGTAATAGTAATACTTCTGTGCGCGCGTGTGTGTGATATTTTTAAATATGTTTTCAAACTCCGAATTTTTTCAGACCTCTAGAACATCACTTTTATAAACATTACATTCTACTGTATTCGATAAAAATTGCTACTCATAAATGCACCGTTTTAACGAGATATATTTAAAGAATATAAACTTAATCTTACTCTAGGGGACGATACTTTGCTTCAAAAAATGTTCCCCGTTGATGATGGTGTCTGTAGTTTTGAATGCTACGCAGAAAGTTCGCAGAATTTTGAGTGGCGATAAAAGCGAACGTCGAGCCGCGACTGTGCGTTTAGTGGGTCGTGACCCGTTAATCGTTGCCCGATATTGGCATAATTAACGGCCCTCGGTATCTGTTCAGGGTTTATAAATAAAACGAGCGTAATCACGACTACCCCTTGGGAAATAAACGATTTCAACGCTACTAGCTGGGGTCGTATTTGCGAGATGTAAGCACCGTGCGCGTGCGTGGTCATTGAATGAAAATACTTTTCTGCTCGCGATTCAATCACGGGATCCTTGCTCGCGATACGTGTTATCGAGCCGGGATCGGAAAATGAAAGTTTGATCGATAGATCGTCGCGAATTGCCGCGATTACCATTATTTGCAGACTCTGGGTCTTTCGAACGAGATCGTCCAGCCTTTCGCCCCTGTCCATGAGCTTCTGCACTCCGTCCATCAAGGCCTTGCGAATTTCTGCCAGCTCTCCCTCCAGCCTTGGAATTATGTCGGGCTCTTGTCGATTGTACTCCTCCTGAAATAATCATTAATTAATGTACCAAAATTGAGGCTGTGCTTTCTCGCGATTAGTATGCGTTACGTCTCTTGGCTTGGAACACTCATTCTATCGTTACTTTTGGGGTTTACATCGGAAAATAGTCCTGTTCATAGCAAAATATTACCCCAACCTTGATTGCTCTGAAAAGAAGCCAAATCTACCCTCGTTATTTATTTGATTTTTCAGGTCACGAGCATCAGTGACAATTTCACAAATGAAAAGTGTTCACTGGATCCCCCGAGTGGCATTAACGAACGTAAAAGTGATAGTACTCTAGGGTTAATCGTACGTCGTGGTTACGGTCACGATTAGGTCAACACGTCTTCAGATTAAAGGGACGAACGTACGACTATCTTCTTCAGCGGCTTGGAAAGGTCGATGACAGCGAGATTGGACAGGTCCGTCGACAGGTCTGCTATGATGGGCAGCTCCCTATACACGCTACGCAATTTTTCCAGGAACACGTGGACGCAGGACTCCAGGGTGGCTGCTGAAGCAGGACACTCTGGCTTGGAGGTCAGACAGACGTAGTGCAGCTCGCTTATCAGCACGTGCACGGTGTACCTGGTGGAAAGAAGGATTTCCAAACGGTATTCTTCGGAAACATGGATCCAATATTGTTTTGGAAAATCGTTAGAACGCTTCAATGAAACCACGATTAAATAATACTGTGCTTACTTGCCCCGATCGAGGCTGATCTTGTCGTTTTCCAGGGGTTTCAGTCCATCCACGGTGCTAAGGGCGATCGCCCTGTGAGCCGGGTCCTGCTTGGAAGGATAATCCGCGACGATTTTGCACCCTGACTTCTCCCAGAACGCCACCAACGCGTAATGCACACTCTTGTTCATCCTGGACGCTGAAGAACACTGACACAAGTTTGCAGTAAACAGATAGTTGATGAAAGAAGCGTGTAGAAGTAGAGAAAGTAGAAGCTCGAAATGTCAGAACGAGTAGTATAGAATGCAAACGCTCGACCGACGTTTCAAAAGTCCAAAATAGAGATTGGGGTATCTTCAAGAACGATATGAATGATCAAACAACGAGTGGTCAATTTAAATGAATTTTACTCGCTGTGTTGAAAGCACAATAAATGTTTCAGAAGTTCAAAATGAGAATTATGTTACGGGAATGCACGAGGGATAATACGAATTATTAAAAATAGAATCTACATAGAAAAAAGTGGAGGAGTAAACACCCGATGTCCTCGTGGGAAAGAAGGAGATCAAGAGCACCTTCTTTTAATTCTTTTCTCTTATGATAATCAAGTTTCATTTAAATTGAACATTCATCCAACCCTCGTCTCCTTCCGTCATTCACTTGTCACGAATTTTTCTGTCTTCGTCCTGCCATCCTGGCGTCACTTAATTGCGTTAATTTCAAACGTTTACCTTATCAGCCAGGTTCGATGCAACCACAACGTGACCTGGACGGGTGCTTGACGGCGTGGACGGCTCCAAAAATCGACGTGCGTCGACTTTGGCAACAGGAGCACTCGCGTCGCGGACCGCGGAGGATCATTCGCGAACGGATGACGGATAGTCTCTAATCAGCGTTTGTCTTGAAGCTCGGGCAAACATAGTCGTCCGCTGTTTACCAGTCGGTGAATCGACGATGCGTAACGAAAGAAATTTCGATAAACCTGATAACTGCGACGTGAAACGACGTTCCGCGACCACGACTGGTCAATATCTGACTCTGATTTTTTTTTTTAAGACAGACCTGCCGCGGTGAAGAACGAACTCGATTCGTCGATTAGATAGGTCCACGGATAACGCTCTGAGAATTTTTGAGCTACGAGACTTACAAGCACTCGTACAAGTGCTCGTAATTTAAACTTCTTAGGCTCGTTTCGTTAATTCAGTTTGCGTTTAATGTGACAGGTTGCATGCACGGCGAAGTGATAAGGCTAATAATAACGTGATCGTACGCGATTATCGGCTGATCGGGTGCAAAAACAAAACAGGAATCATAAGTAACTTGTAAATAGGTATGCTACAGCCGTACAGAAAATTATTCAGACGTCATCCACGCATACTATTACTCGATGCTCGTTGGGTTATGTATTCCAGACTAATTTAATGTCAGATTTATTTGATCGTAATTTCATCGAACAAGTTAACCGAAAATTGAAAGGAAAATACTCATCCGTTTTAGTATTTACTTATCGACACTGTCAACTTACAAGCTACAAGTGAGTCGTTACAGTAAACAGTCCAATAGTTCTGTTCCGCGCTGAATTAAATTACAAGCTACAAATCTCGATATATCAAGCGACAGTTGCTCTCAGAGATTATGTTCCTGTTGGAAAATATCGGTCGCGTATCTTCGAAAGAAGTCGTAAAGCGATAATCTAAACTCTGGATCGCTACTTGTACCCTGCCTGGTTTAATCATGGCCGATAATAGATCCCGAAATACGCTTTTAAACAAATATTGCTCACAGATACAGCAGTATCGAGCAGCGAAGAACTCTAAATCAGAGGTGGATGTAATTATTCTTCCTTTAACCCACAATAAGAGACAATGTTTCATCCAGTATTCACCAAACGAGGTTCGCGTGCCATAATCGGGGTAAATCGCCACACCTTCCTTTTAATCTGCATCCATTACTCGAATAAAATGCTCACACATCGCTGCGGTTCAAATTGAATCGCAGCCAGCCTCTGTTCGCCCCGCATTTTCGCGATCCGCGATCGGAAACGCGAGGTTTAATCGAAGCCATTGGCCGCCAGCCACCGATCGATGTTTTGCACGTTCGCGTCCAGCCATTTGATGCTGTTTTCAATCTCCTCGATAGCGTTTCTCTTTGTGCTCTCGGTTACTCCCAGCTCGTGCTCCAGAAAGAATCGTCTGGCCTGCGAAATAAATCTCACGGGCGAAACTTGCGCATCGTACCCAGAAAACGAAAAAAGGGATTTACCTCTTGGAGCATCTGGCGGTCCTTGAAGGACGAGACGATAGCGACTACGGCTTTTCCCAAAGAGTAACCGTTGGTGTTGTACTCCGCGACGAGGCTCGTCCATCGAGATCTGCAAGATTAATTTATCCATAAGATTTCGACGAGGTAAAGGTGATCTGATTAAACTTAGCATTCGTGGCAATAGAATGCTAAGAAAGCATCTCGAGTTGCTAGTAAATACCAAAAAGAAACACCTCGAGTGCGAAGGGTTATTAAATTGATACCGTATGAAATTCCAGGCTACGTCCACTCCCGCGGGATTCATGGCGACTTTGATCAACACGTCGGTAAAATCTTGTTTGCGTACCAAGTTCCCGTCGGTGGCGCGTTCAAGGTATCTAACAGATAAGGAGACGTAACAATGCCCGGGACGAAATATATAAGGTGATTTTCGTGCTTAGAAATGAATAAAATATTGTAGGATAAAATTCTTTCTCGAGCGACTTTCTTTTCGAGGAAATAGATTTCGCAGCCTGCTTGTTAGATACAATTTTCTGAAATTCTATCGAATCAATCCGATCGTGAATGTTCCATTTTACAAAGCCCAAGTGTCGTTAAATGGCTGATGATTCTATCCGCCACAATAGATCCTCCCGTGGAACGCACTAGGAGTATTTGATGATCCAATGTGGAATCACCCGATGTTCAAGATAATTAGCTTACGAATGGTTTTCAGACGAACCGATTAAGGGTGTCTTTATCTCGAATGGCGGTCAGTCCGATAATCAAGCGTTCCTTTTCCTGAGCGTCGTTCTCCATCGCTAATAGCCGCGACATGTTTTCAAATATCGATCCAACGTCATCCGACTGCGTGACGAGGCCTATCGCGGCATTACACCGTGAATAATAAAGAAATCGGGCGGACAATATTTACGAACGATTCCCCCTTACCGAACGTGTAAACGATAGACCGAATATCGGCTGGCAACGTTTGTTTGCCATTCTTGTTCGCGAGGAACTTTCTCAGCTTCCTTCCAGCGGTATCGAGGCAGTGTTTGTGAGCCACGCTGCAGGCTGCATTCAGCACCAGCACGCCCAGTTCTCTTGAAACGAATCGAAAGACCTTCCCTTAATTAAAGCACCAGACCGAGCGGAATGTTTGTTTCCTTAACAAGGAATGATACTGGGAACCAACTGCTCGGTACAACAGTTTCAACCACTGTTCATTTAATTTGTCATTCACTAGTTCAAAGTGAAATCATAATGTTTGGAAAGATTTGACTCTAGAATAATTTCAAGGAATACGATGATTAATTTGGTAATAATAGATAAACTAACCTCTTGACGAACAACTTCTCCTCGTGGATATTCCATCCGACTCTGTGGTAGATTTTATCAACGAGCCTCCTCGCGTAGGACTGAAGAGCCCGAAAAAAATTCGATTTTCCATCGTCACTCATAGAATGAAAGTTATGTGAACGATTGGGAGATGCGTTTTACCTGAAAACGTTCGTGTACGCGGGTCCTGGCCAGCAGTCTGTTCATTTGCGTGAACCATTCGACGGCCACGGCCCAGGGCTGATAAGCCGTTTCGATCGCGAGATAAGAGGTCAAGTTCATCGCCGCGGAGTAACGCAAATCGGCGGCCCCCGCCAAAAGAAAAGCATCGTGCAACAAGTCTGCTCTGTCCACGGGGCTCAATGTCTGCGGTAATCAGAAACGAACGGCCGTTAAAAACTAACAGCTGCTAGCCTAGATCGTGACGGATATCTTAACACGTACTCGATGGTCTTTGGACAATAAATCCCTAAACGAGCGCCACGCTTCTTCCGTGTAATTGACGACGTAATACCCGATCGATCCGTGGTTCAGTTTGATCCAATCAACTGGCCTCTCCAGCGACAATTCCACTGAAAAGTTTGTGGTTCGAATTAGTGACAAATTTTAATGGTTTTCGATAAGCTTGAGGAAAGTTTAAAACTTAGAGTGGGACATTCCTGGTGGTGATTAGAGTATTTCATTTACTTGGAGCGTGTTTTGGAGAGTGTGTTTTGCCTCGACTTCAGGGACATATTCTAGGCGTATCGGTGGCCATCAGATAAAGAAATATGAACGATAAGACCATTGTCTGTTGGTGATATATATTAATTGTTTACGATAAACGTTGGAATCCTGATTAAAATCGTGTCACGGGTGTTGGCTTGGATCGAAAACAGGTGAAACGTTGTAATTATATGACTGATCTCTTTCTTGTCGTCTCAAATATTTATAACAAAGTTTACTTCGTCCTTTTGAACAATTTTCCACCTTAAGTAGGACACGACTATTAATATTCCCTTCTTTAGCCCCGGAAGCGTCTGTACAAGAGCATCCACCGTCGGAATTAAACAAATGCTCGAATCGTCACCATGAAAGTCGTAGTTTAACGGAGAATAGTTTCCCGCAGGCGGCCATTACCGCAAGAATAATTCGCGATGAACCAGTCGAGCTTGACGCCGTTCCTTCTGCTCGTTATGTATTTTATGGGAATGGTCCAGCTTCCGCTGCTATAAACGAAAACGATATTCCTCCGTGGACGCTGAGTCTATTTTGCATTTACGATTTCCACGGTACGTACTCTCGTATTTCGAGCAGTTTCTTGCTCGTCGTGAAACGCTGCTGGGAGAGCCTGAAGAACTTCTTGCCGTGCGGAACGACATTGACCATTGGAAACCCAGCGAGCTTCGTCCATCGATTCATGAAGTCGACGATATCGACGTCGTTGCGAGTCTTGTTGCTCAAGAGCTCGAACAACTCGCGCGACTCCGCGTTTTTGAATCGATAATTGTCTAGGTAGCTTCTGACACCTTGGACGAACCTCGAATTGCCTATTGCGTCCTCCAGCATTCTGATCACAGCTGCTGCCTGGGGCGCAGGTCGATTTTATCGATTAAATCGAAGGACAGCGCTCGAAAGTGGTCATTTTTGATATTGGAAGGGTGTAGAATGCGTTAGTTTGGGTGCAGGTTGTGATACTTAAAGAGAGAGGTAGGCGAAATTCCATTGACAAGACTGAACTAAGATCGGGGCAAAAACCCGTGGTTGTAGACAAATTTTGTTTACAAAGAGTACCAAAAGTGGTCATTTTCGAGCATCTTTGCATCATTCGTAGGAACGTTTGAGACCTTCTGATAGGAAATTCGATCAAACATCTCCTCGATCTCCTCAGGGTCCTCGACGCGCTTCACGATAGCACGAGCACGTGACCTGCTGTCGTGTTTCATGGAGACATACTTGGTGTGCAAGGGAAAGGAGTCCATCTATCACGAAACGAGGATAAGAGAAAATGTAGTTACGCTTTAAACTAATACTTTCTTCTCAAAGAAAATCTCTGCTAGCTTAAAAGAATTGTTTCTTTCATTTACTAAAAAGTAATTCGTCACCTTGCTCCTTTGAACATCATACAAACTAGTAGGGGGTGTATCACTGTGTAAATTTGAAGGTCATGGACCTCGTTCCATTCGGGAAAGACGTAGTCCACCGCCATGTGCTCCATGTAAGTCGCGAATCCCTCGTTCAGCCAGAGATCGTTCCACCACCTCATGGTGACCAGATTGCCGAACCACATGTGCGCCAATTCATGGGCCACCGTCAAGCTGACGCTCCTCGTGTTCAGACAGGAGCTGTCGTTCTCACTATGAAGGAGCTCCGTTTCGCGAAACGTGATCAGACCCCAGTTCTCCATAGCTCCAGCACCGAAGTCAGGTATGGCGACCATATCTGACCATTAAACACATTTTTCCACTTGATTCTATCCGAAGAATTTCTCATTTGTGAGGGAAACATTTGGCTGAACGAAGAGTCCAAGTTGAACTGGATTTTACGTAGATGGAGTTGAGCATTCAATTTGTTTTAATATAAATATTTAAATATAAGAAACTGTCCTAATGTTCCACCCAAGTTCCCCGAGAACTTTTCGTTCGACCCTAACAAATTGACCATCTCTGGAATTACCGAGTTTGGGCAGTGGGTAGTCGATATTGAAAACGCTCAAATAGTACTCTATCACGCGAATGGCGACGTTCAGGGCGAACGTCCCCTTGTGTTTGTACATGGGTCTGGCACATACGTTCAGGGGAACCATGGTTCCGTTCAACAAGGTCGTGTTGGCTCCCAAACAGTCGAAGTCGCTTGCGAGGAAGGCGACGAGGTAAGTGGACATGGGAGGCGTAGGATCGAAATACGTGATTGTTTCGGTATTCGTCGTCTCCACCTTCTGCGATGGAATTATTCCCGAGTATTTCCTCGATAACAGACCGCGATAATTCACTTACCGCGACTGGCATGTTAGATAATGCATGGTAGGAAGGTTTCTCCGAGTGGAGGAGCCGCACGACAAACGTGGACTTGAAGCTTGGCTCGTCGAAGCACGGAAACGCTTCTCTCGCGTAGAGTGGCTCGAATTGCGTTACTGCCAGTTTTCTATAACGTTGGCAACACTTGTATCGCTCGATAAAAATACTTTGATTCGATGGCCTTTGGCTATCTCGCACGGTGAAGTTTGAAAATTCCTGAAGACTGATCTCCGAGACGTTCCAGAAAGGAAAACGAAGTAGCGATTTTGAGCGATGGTACTTTGCCAATGGGTACTTGACAAACAACATTTGCTTGTCAAATTAAAAGAGATACAAGAGGAACGTTAGCATTGCAAAGCAGGAGAATCGATACGAGACATAAGTAGGGAGTTATAGAAGAGGGAAATGAATGAAAAGAATTCTTCGATGAATATCGAACTTGCGATTCTTATTATTACCTGACCGAGTGGTCGAGGTCAGTGTACTTGCTCAGGTAGAATCCCTTGATTTTCCCCTTCAGGTCGCCGCTGAAATTCATTTTTAGGACGTATTTTCCTACAGGGATGACTCTGAACGTTTTAATCACTAACATTTCACGCTTGTCCACTGGCAGCACAGACTTTATTGGGACTTCCGTTCGCCATTTTCCCGAGTACAGTTTGGTCGACGAAATAGTTAGATTTTTTGAATGCAAGGCGATGTAGTTTTGAGGCTTTGGAGGAATTAAATGGAGTTACGTTCGCTTTGACGATGAAACATAATTACAGATGATCCGAGCTGGACCAGTGTTTCTCAAAGTGTGGTTCACGAGTCGTTGGATGTAAAAATTAAGTAACGGAGGAAAATAATATCAGCTCCGTGGAATTTTGAGAAACCCTGACCAAGACAATGTCTTCCTAACATCGAGGTCACTGACCCTGAGTATATCGATATCGATACCGATAGACCCATGAAACTCGTCCTTTCGAAAATCAGTCGAAATTGCTATAACGTATCTGCTGGGAAGCACATCCTCGGACAGACGTTTCTCGATGTCCATGGTCTCGTTGTGACGTCGATTAGAATTCCTCTTAAACGCTCTATCGGCCAGTGTGCGATCTTCCATCTTCGTTAAAACTACTACAATTAAGATAAATCTCCAGTTAGTCATTCTGGCTTCGGAATAGAGGCTGTCTGTTCTTTCGTTTTTTATCTCGTCCAAGTCTCCGAGATTGGACCGAAAAATCAGTCTCTGTTTATTCGAGTCTTAATAGATCCTCTCGACGCGGGTTGAGATCGGCGGCCTTGACGAAATATTTGATGCAATCGAATATGACGAATCATGACAAAGCATTCGCGTAACCACTTCGAAATCGAAGTTATTGCGTTTGGTGGGTAATATTCTGCTTACTTCATGGGAGTTAAAGTCGCGATAAGAGTGTCGCGAACGATTATCGATATCTATCGCGGTGGTACGATGCAAATATTACATGTCGGCACGCGTGACTCTGAACTTCTCGCTTTACAGCACTCTCATGTAGCTTGGAAGTGAAAGTAATCGGAGGAGAGGGCATTGAGCGACTTACTTCGAGGCAGAAGACCAATCACAGCCTTGACGATACCTTTCAGATAGAGATAGCTTCGCAGACAAGACTGAGACAATGAGTGCTCGAAGGATGAAAGTGGGGATGCATATAATTCCCACCAGACCGTGACAACCGGTTAGTCTACGGTGAATTTCGTGCGTTTCGTTTGATTTATTTGGTAAGTTTGAGCAATGTGCACTCTTGAATAAGCGATAACGATTAAAAGATCAAGATTTTCCGTTGGTAAAGTGTGATTTAGTTCAAAGTGCCACTCGAAATCGGTATCACTCTCGCGAACTCAACTGAACGGTTTGTACAGGCTGTTCAAGGTATCTTGATCGTTTGAACCTCTTCGGATCTGCTGTACTGTTTGTTGCGCACGTTTATGATGCTTGAATCGTTATCGAGGCAAAACAGGTGTAAGAAAGAGAGTGTTGGTTTCAATTTTCCCTAATCTATTTTTCCTAAAATAATGGATGACCTAGGATCCCTCTTCCTGACACACTTTCCATGACCAACGCGAGCGTAGCGAAGACGTATTTATTTTAGGGATTAATTATCGCGAACAAATATGACCGCGCTTTCATTGACCGTTGCATTTTACACTGCGTCGTTTGTAAATAACGTTCGCCGCGTTATGTTAATATCCGTTTGAATAAATGTATGGCTTTCAGCGGTTGCCGTTCAAAAGCAACGTTAATTTTGAATACAACCGCGAACGTTCTCATCATCGGTTATATTTCATCCGTTGTGCCGTCAGATTGGCGAAAATGACATGGTACAAATTGGTGTACTTCAACGTGATGGGATTAGGGGAGCCCATAAGGTTCATCCTCTGTTACGGAGGCGTTCCGTTCGAGGACGTCCGGGTAGAGCGCGACATCAACGAATGGCTTAAAATAAAACCGAGTAAGTATTCCACTCATTCGAGTAGCAGCGTTTTGTTTCGACCTCTGATGGTTTGTACATTACGTGTAATGATTTTTATGTTTTTTCAGCGACCCCATTCGGTCAGTTGCCTTTGTTGGAAATCGACGGGAAAGTTTACGCGCAAACGTTGCCTATTTGCCGATACCTGGCCAAACAATTTAATCTGCTCGGCAAAACCGATCTGGACAACCTGCAAATCGACGCCATCGCGAACGCTCTTCACGATTTTAGGAAGAGTAAATATTGATCATCTCCCCGGGCCAAATTGATTCCTTTATACCGGGTGTGCTCGCGTAAATAACGTTAAATCTCGTTCGATCTCGTGCAACCGTAACAACGAGTCTCCCTTTTGCAGGTGTGGTATCGAACTACTATAGAGAGCAGGATCCAGCACTGAAGGCGAAGAAGAAAGTGGAGGTGTTCGAGAACACGGTGCCGTTTTACCTGAACAAGCTCGAGGAGCTGACCAAGAACAATGGAGGATATCTGCACGGTGGTCAGGTATGAATACCTTGTCCTTTTGTAAATTTTTTCATTGAGATTGGAGCTGATAATATTTTTTTGTCTTTGGCAGTTGAGCTACGCGGATCTATTCTTCGTCGCCATTACGGATTCGTTGAGCACAGCCTACGAAGCTGATATCACGAAAGACAAACCTCACCTGAAGGCTCTGAAGGAGAAAGTCTTGGCGATTCCAAGCATTAAAGCTTACGTGGAGAAGAGACCAAAATTGCCGTTTTAATTTTTAACGAGTTCGAATTCGAAATTATTTTCAGAGTACGTTGTGAAAACGTTCGCGGAGCTTTGTAATACGACAGTATTAACACTCGATTTTTCAAACGATTTATTCACCAGCCTTTCGTTTTAAAGTTTCGACTAGCTGTAGCAAAAATGCATCAGAGTGTGTATCAGGTGTCGAAAAAATACGGCCTGCGAGGTGAAAATGATTTTAATTCGATTACATGGCTGAATCCTCTCAAAGCGATGAAAACCTCGGCAATCCATCGAAATTGCTGTTTCAGCATCCATACCGAAAAATCTATGTTTAGAGGAAAACATGACAAATTTTGAATAATTCCTCGCTTTACTAAATGAGTATCGAATCGAATTGCGTTCCATACAAATATGTTCTTTGCCGGAGTAAATGCAGAACAATATTTCAGTTCTCTATTTGGAGTAGTATTTGAATTCGCGTTGATAACATTTTCCCTATACGGTTAAAATTAACTGTAGAATACTGCAAAACATCTTATGGATGATCGTATGAAGGATCGTTCATCCGTCAAACACTCCATACATCAACTCTCAATACTCCAACTCGAATTTCGCGCCACTCGTACAGAGTTTCCAACTTATCGGCTGCTGTTTACATCGCAATCCATCTATCTATTAAAAAGCAACCGTGGAACAAATCGAAGCTTCGATAACATCAATCGATCGAGATACATCCCAATCACCAACATAATACAGAACTTTTTCGACCAATGCTCAGATTTCGAGACGTTTTAAGGTAGCATACTTTCAAAATTGATGAATGACCTACTGACCTATTTAAGCCAATCGATCGACGTGTCTACGTTTCCGGATGACGGGTCGTTAAGGCAAGATCAATTACGTCACGAAATAACGATACGATACCGTTCGGTAGCGGAACAAGACGAATAATTTCGATGAATTCGCGTTCGAAATCGTCGATTCTCATCGACGACTAGTGGCGCCTAGCGGCGGCTGTACATGGGGGGAGCGGGTGGCGGCAGCTGGTGGCGGTACGGCCAATCAGCGCTCCCGGAATGATCGCTGCGCGTGGTAGGCTGCGCGAGCGTCACGTAGCCGCGGAGCCGTCAGTGTGCGCGCCGCGGAGAGCCAGACAGACAGACATCTTGTAGTAGAATTTAGCGGCGTGGTGTTTTTTCGACCGTGGGTGTCGGTGTCACGGTTTCGTGTCGCGGTGCTCGTCATTACGGTGTCATCGCCGTCGCCGTCGTCTGGTCGTCGTTGTCATCGTCGTCCATCGCCGTCTCCTTCGTTGAAACGTCGTGAAAAACCCGTTCTCCCTGTGCTCGAGCGCGATCGTTGACGTTGTCCTCTATCTCGTCCTTATTAAACAGTCGTCTTCAACAACACGTCTGGTCGTTCGACGAAGGCTCGATCGTGTTGCTCGGTGTGGTGGTACCGCGGTCGCGAGACCCCGTCGTGCTGGCCGTGCAGCTCGCGTGGTCCAGCGATCCAGTTACTTCGCCCCGCAAAAGGCGTTGGTGGGTTACCTTTCGTCGTCGGACAGAGGGAGCAAGAGCGAGAAAGATAGCCAGCAGCAGAGTCGGAGTTACTGGGTCGGGTCGGTGTGTCGTAAATACACGGGTAAGCGAGAGGGACAACACGGGCAGGAATATAATTTCTCACTCCGCAAACGCCCAATGAACAACGCTCCGGAGCCACCGATGTGCCGCACCGTGCGATAACTTCCGTCACCTCTCCGACCCCCCCGTCACTCCTCCCTCTCCCCCACTCCGTGCGTGTGTATGTGTGTGTGCCGCGCCGGGCTCTCGAGGTGAAAATACCGCCCTCTCCTTCCACCCAACCCCCCGTTCGAGAGGAAGGTGCTACCTCGCGCGAAGTGAACCACGGGCCGGAGGTAGAAGAAAGAAAAAAAAAAAAAAAATTATACAGCCAGCGAGACCGAGTGTGACACGAGCTAGTGAGTGGCAGAGAGAGAGAGAGACGATCCTGTGACCGGGGAAGAGTGAAATAGAGAAAGAAGAGAAAGAGAGCGAGAGACCGGCGCCCACCCGTCAACCATCCCGATACAGCATGACCTCGAACAACTCGCAGAAGCTCTCCACGACGGAACGAGTGATCAAAAGTAAGCGATACAAACATATTCCTAGACCTTTAAATTTCCGACCTCGACTCCGTCAGTGAGTGCACCGTATGCGCACCTTGGGTTTATGGTGTGCCGTCGTGCGACGGTGTACGCCGCGATCTTAACTTGTGTGTGCGTGTGCGTGGCCCTGCGGCCTCATCTTTTCCGGCCACCTCGGTCGGTACGTCAGCACTCCGATCCTCTATTTCTCCTCGGGTTTCTTTCCACCCCCTCTCCCCCTTTCGCAAGCTCCTTTTCCACCTTCCTCGGAGGACCACTCGGAGGCTGTATCGAAAAGTATCCCGACATTGTTTTCGAGGCATTCGAACCAGGGAAGACGCCGTGTCGCGAATTTGGCGTGAGCGTCGTTCGAGCGTCCTCCGAGTGTCGGTAGGAATCAGGCTTAACCCTTCCTCGTTTCAAAATACACCGATAGCCCCCTCGACGATCCTAATCGTGGGGATCCATCGTACCTCTATGCAACGAAAATCCACGCCAGAAAGAAGCAGGCGCGTCAAAACACGTCGCGTGTCGTACAGGATTGATTTTCTTCGTAGCTTCGCGGCGCCATTGCTATCGACCTGCCAGGCATTCTCACTGACACTCCGAACCACGCTTTTCCACCCTAATCTACCGCGTACGTACGAGTCTGTGCGTTTCTGAAATTTCAGAAACGATTCGTGGAATTTCACTCGAGGCGGACACGGGCCGCTCGAACCAGCTTCACGGTTTATGTCTCCCTCCCTCCCTCCCTCCGCGCGTGCAACCTAACCTAATTCGCGTTTTGCCCATCAACCCCGCCTCCCCCGCCATCTTCTTGTCTGCAGAGCCGTGCGTCTCGCGCGGTTAGCCCCGTTTCCACGAGGTCGAGGAACGGAATTGTCTCGAGGACGCGGCACGCCGCACTCGAGGATTTCGCGTCTGGACGTCCGTCGTTCGAACAGCTGACCGGCTCTCGCGACTACGTACGTACATACGTGCGCTAATGCGTGTTCCATGTAAATACGTGTCCCGTGGGGATGCGAGCATTGGCGCCGACGTTGCTTCTCGAGCGCTCCAAATCAAGCTGACCTTTTTTCTTTCTTTTAGTCGAGAGGGAGGAAAATATTGTTGCGGTTCAAAGTTACGTTGGTTTTCGGAGTTTTTAGGGGTGGCGAGTTTGGGAAGATTAGGGCTGGTTTGCTTTGGTACCTCAGGAATTGTGTCACGTTGACGTATCGTTGAGGGCTGAAGGTTACCCGGTCCCTAGTATTCATCTGTTTGTAAATACAGAGTTTTACATGATTCTACAAATAGACCCAACATCTCACGGTGCCGTAAATTCCGAGCTATTTATAGATCCTCTCGGACCTTTCGCGATTGACACTATTTCAAGAACATCCTGAACGCGTCGTCGAGACTTCTCCCATGCAGACCAAATTTATTAACCTCTCGAGGAACGAATGAAACATTTTCTTGCACTCTAATCGAATGCACACAATCTTTATCGCCCTCAGGGGCTGTAGCTGTGTTTGATTGCAGCTGCAGTACGGGTTTAGCAATCCCCAGGTACCCTAGCTAGAGGGGGACCAGTAGGCCCCCAAAAGTCACGAATTTCGAATTCTAATGAATTCTAATGGGTATTATGATTGTAGATAACGATCATTTTGATATCGAAAGAAACGTACAAGAAATTTAGGGGTATGACCTACAAAGCTCTGACATATTCAGCGAGTTTCACAGGTACTAGACTTTCTTTGGATAGTGCATTTCCGGTTGGCGACCCTGCGAAACAGGTTCGCAGTTTCTGTGCTCCCTTTCGTCGGTGGCGTGCACGCACAATGGTCGACCATCGGGTGTATTTTCATTTTGTACGAGTGCACGCGTCGAAGCGTGCATTGTCTGGTGTTCGCCGATACCCACCGGCATGGCATGCCTTTTTTAGCCGAGGAGGCGTGCTGACCCACATTGCTGCCGAAAAGGGGAATTGGTTCAGGATGTACAGGTGGCAGGCACTTCGGGGTCGGCGACCCTTATTGCGTGGCGCCCTCCGCGTATGTTTTTCTTTCCCCCTCCCAAATCGTCAGGCTCCTTCGGCGCATCTTTTTCGACGTCCACGTCGAAACGACGCGCGACGCTCCCCGTATTTCTGGTTGGTGTGTTGTTTCTGCTCCAACGACAAACCTATCCATACTAGGACAGGGTAATTTAATATTCGAGCGTTTTAATGGCACTCCTGATGATTAACTTTGAGTAGTTTAGTAGAGTAACTCTTGAATGTTATTCGGTCGAGAATTGTGATGGGATAGTTTGCAATGGTTTACTCGAATCAGGGTTTTTTTTTTATGTTTTCTTTTGAAGGTTGACGAATCTCAGTGATTGGATCGATTAGGCTTGCGATACTCGAGGAACACAGTCAAGCAGTCCAACGTAAGATGAAACGGTATAAAAATAGCCATCGCCGCGGTCACGCGTGCGACCGCGAACTATCAACCACCGAATATAACTCATTGTCATGACGCGAATATCGTAATTTGGAGCACCTCCAACCGTGGTCGACGATTAACGATTTTTAACGGGCCTTTTGATGATCCAACGTGTTATTCTGTCGACGGGACGCGATACGGGCATTCATCCGTCAGCGCGCCCCTTTTATATTCCTCCGTCTTCTCGCGCCTTCTAACGAACGGATCTCATCGTCCGCTTTGACTTAATCAGCCCAAAATTATAAATAATTCGAACGCGTCGGTTTCTCGTTTGACCATGCTTGGATCAAAGAAAATTGAAATTGCAGAAAGGTGGTTATTATTGGACTCTTTTCGGAGCAACTTAAACATGAGGCTGAAATTTGGGATGTTTTACTTTTTTCGTACTTGTGAGTATTTTATTTTTCTCACTGATGTCTTGAATTCGCAATGTTCGGTATTGGAATTCACGTTGAATCCACCTTCGGAGCCGGACTTTCCTCTAGTTACAGTCCGTTCAATCACCCCAATTACGTTCTCTATTTTTACATCCCGTTTTATAATAGTCGCAGGACTCCGCTCGCCTCACCTCCAATTAAATTCTGCAATTCCTATCGTTGAATGCGTTTTTGCGCGAGTCAGAGGGCGCAGCGTCCCCTTTAAAAGTTACATAAAATTTGATTACCATTATTGATCCCGTTTCCTCTGCTTTGAAAGCAATGCAAAGTAGTTCAAGCGGGGCGATATTTACTTCGCGATTCGAGGGGTTAACCCAATTCTTAAGGGAGCAGGGACCGATCGAGGGTCTCTGATAATCCTCTGTTTCTGGATCTGCTTTCCTAGCAATGCGAATAATAATTCGACCAGCAATAATAATTTCCATTCCTCCATTATTCTTCGCCGGAATAATTATTAAGAAAAATAAATTGGTTATTGTACTGGTTTATTCTTGGTGATGTAATTTCGATACATTGTTCATCATTACTCTGTAGATGGAGGTGTAATTAAGATAAGAACTTGGGAAATATCCAACTACCAGAGAACTACTACTTGACCTTGAAAGGCCTTGGCTATGAATGTTATGTTACGTTATGTTAATGTATGAATGTTAGTATTCATAGTTCGATATAAATGCAATTCAAAATTCGGAGAAACGTAACAAGAGATAAACAGATTTCCATCCCTCACTCGTTGGACAAGATCGAAGTAAAAAAATCTAAACTCCCGAATAATAAAAATGTTAGCTACGTAACCGATCATCGAACCATGAATAAATTGTTGCAAGGTGTTTCTATCGGTTATCAACGACTCTGATAAAATTCTGCACGTTTCCTAACGCGTTAGCGTCGAATGATAGAAGTGCTATGGGCCGTCGGGTGACTCGAGGCCGACTCAGGGTTAAGTTGCAAGTTGACGTCTTGTTTCTCGGTCGCTCATCGAGCCGCGTGTGCGCCAGTCGCATGAAAATTGCAGCTCTACGACTGGTGCATCTGTCGAGAATGGCTTCCGTGTACCCAGGCCACTTTCTGGCGTCTACGATTCTGTATGCGCCACAGATGCGCGCAACACGCTTCGTGTATGCGAACTGCATGCACGTCGTCGTCTCGTTCGCAGCCGTTCGAATTCCCCCTCCTTCCGTTGTGCAGCTCGTACAGGTCGTTTTGCATCCCGAGTATTAGCTACGTTGCTTTACTCGTTTTGGTAGAAACAAATTTATAAAGAAACAAATTGGGAAACGCGAGATTTTCATCTTTGTATATAATAATTTCAAGAAATCTATTTCCGACATTTTATTTCGTGGTTAATTGGTTAGGTGGACTTCCGAGAGTACTCGTAAATCAAAGAGATTACTTAACGGCATAATGAATATCCATGTGTGTAAATTGGCCGGAACCGAGCGCCATGATAATTTCAGTGGAGGAGAAAATATTTTATTACAAAGAACGTCTCTCATTAAAGTGGAAAAGGTACGTATTACGGAGAGAAAAGTATATAAAAACGTACCTAGAGAGAGAGAGAGAGAGAGAGAGAGAGAGGGAGAGATAAATGTCTACGGATAGGAACGAAAAATATTTAAAATGAACTTTCTTAGTTTCCCCTCGATATTACCATAACTACCTTCGCGAAATACGCGGGTCGAGTATTTCTCGTACCTTCTAATAGACTTATCTCTGATTCGCCATTCAAAATTTGCACCTAAATAAGATTTACCCGGCCACTCAGCTCCGTCAGAGCAAGCACACAGACTATAACTAATCGGGGAACGTTCCTTCGAGACACTTTGCAAAGCTAAAACCACATTCATCTCGCGCCAAAGGTCGGAAATTATTATTCTATATTCCGTGGTCGTCGCTGGCCTGGTTAAACCACTCTTTCAAGATTAATTCATCTCGAGGAAAGCCTCGCGCAATGGAACACGGTTTCTTTCCGTTTTTGCTTTCAAAGCTGCGAGAAAAAGCTTGGAAAATCTCACGCGAAACGGCAGCGGGAGCGGGAGGTACTGCCAGAGACGTCCAGCGTCGCGACGAAAGCGTTTCTGGATTCTTTTCGAGGCAGCTCGTCAATTACGTCCCGCGACCACTTTCACCCCGTTGGACAATTACCGAATTTAAAAGGCGTCGCGTTACACGGGCTCTCGCGTTACCGAGCTAATATATTTCCAGTCTAATTGCGTCTCCAGTCGCAGACGGGAACGGTGACACGTCTGCGCTCGTAGAAATTTACGTGTAACCCGCCTCGCGAGTTGCTGCGCCCTCATTCGATCATCCTGCCTCAGCTTCGACACGCGCCGAACGATTGCCCCGATAATTGCCCGTTGACTGAATTACCCCGGCGAATTATGGGCGCGACTTCCATTATCGGAGGGGATATTGTCTTCCAGAACACGCTTTTCGGCGTCTAGGATACTCGACCTTTTATATTTTATTACGCGCGGAACCTCCATTATCCGGCCTAATAGGGAAGCCACGGCTTCGGGGACCGGGGAGCCAAATTGCTCCAAAATAGAGTCTTTGGGAATTAATTCCGATGAAACGAACGCAAGAGACGACTTTTCCTTTTAGACAGGGTTAGTACGTACCTCAAGGATTGTGAAAATATTTGTTTGGATTACCAGGGTTAGGGTTAATTTGTTCGTGTATATCGGTCAGGATGAAAGAATGGACCGTGGCAGAAATTTCCGAAGGAATACTCGGTCGCAGGAACCATTCTTCTCGTATTGCACGCTCCCGTAGTTTGTCCACTGCAACCGGAAGCAGTCTGTAGTTATTTCTCAAAGTTCACGGGAATCTGGGTTTCGACAATGGTACTCACGTTCGCCGGGGTCGTTTGTTTGTGCCTAGAAAAATTGCGTCCCCTTTCACGATATTCTTGGCCCAATGCATTCTCATTGCGTTAAATATGCAGAGTGTACGTGCTCCGAACCCCTGACTCCATCTTGGCCTTTCCACGTTCGATCGTTCTTTTTTCCACCATTGGTTTGTCTCGCGGGCTCCCTTTTCACGCTCCTCTTCGTTTTGACGAACTCTAGAAATAAATGGGGAGACCTCGCAGGCCAAATTGCTCTTTATGGAAATTGACATCTTCGTTGTCACCTCGTTTTCTTCTGTTCTCAATTCCTTGGATCGAAGGGGAGAGAATTCGCCGATTTTTCTCTGGTTCTAGTTAGATGCAACTGTAACATTCGTAAGACTTCGAAAAAGATTCTAACACAGAGAGTTTAAATATGAAATGAGTCAGAAGTCTGTCTCAGACAGGAATTATTCTCCGAACTAATCGACATAATCCTCCCAAAATCAAAGGTAATTCGAAGAAAGTCAGCGGCGATTGGCGTTACGCAACGTTTGATCGATGTCGCAAAGAATGGGAAATAAGGAACCGAGATGCTTAATAATGTTGTTACCGTCGCGGCGTAATTTATTATGAAACACAATCTAGCTCTTTAAAGACTCGCGGCAGCAGATCGCCGTGAGAATGTTCGCGGTTGATCAGCAGCCAACCAACAGCTGCCAATCCCTCATCCTACAAGTTGCGTCCAGTTGCTCGTCTATTTACAATTATCATAAATTTACGATGGTATTGTTGTGTTGTTAAATTTACCGGTTTGTGTCTGAAATCGTTGCAGAATAATGTTGTCAACACTCCGGTGAGAGAATGATTGGTGC
This sequence comes from Hylaeus anthracinus, assembly GCF_026225885.1. NCBI lineage: Eukaryota > Metazoa > Arthropoda > Insecta > Hymenoptera > Colletidae > Hylaeus > Hylaeus anthracinus. The sequence goes on along the minus strand of NW_026534344.1, from coordinate 1,747,587 downwards.
AACAAGAGTTTGCATACTTTTATTTTGCCATTATTTATGGTGTGATATGCAAGTAGCGTTAATTTCGCAGTATTAAAAATTGTATTCGACCGAGATTTCCTTAGAATGAAATTGTATTTTATTTATAAAATTTTATTTTATTCTAAGGGGGTCGGGGGGTGGTTTTCCAAGGAATTCATAAATCCACCCTCCGCTTAGTCGCCGTCGAGGTGGCGTAATCTCTTAAGTAAGTTGCGACTCGTCGGAATCGACATTGAAAGATTGAACGCCTCGCGAACCTTGACAGCAACTTTGTCAGAGCTTTCCTTACGTAACGGTGCGAAATATTCAGGAATTGCAACCACGTATTACAATGCGGCTGCCTGCTGTACCGTAAGAAATCAGCCGTGAGTGTCAAATACGCGAGCCAATCGATGATACGTAACGTGTATCGACGCGCGTGTCGCTACCAATGGAGGCCATTTCCAACAGCTGCTCCCAACCATACGTTTTAATTTCATAAGCGGTTGCGTAGCGAAAACAACCGGCTTTATGCGCCAATATCCTTTACATAGCCCTAAGAAGAATTCTTCAGGAGGCACGTGTTTCTCGACTGAACCGCGATGCCGTATCGTTTCTCGCGTGGACGTCGAGAAAGCGATCGGCAAGTCGCTCGAGCAAACGAAAATAGCATAGGAAGGCAGGCATTATGAAGCCATGATAATATTTATAGACCGCCAACGTTGGCAAATAATGACACACGGAATCGTCGCGGGGCGGAATAGTTTCGCGTTTTATAATAAATAACGTGACAACGGGTCCGCAACGTTACGTGGAATCAAAAACCTAGATTAATTCGCCGAAATGGCGTTTAGCCCGTTATCCAATATTCGCGATGGATCGTGGTGGTCGTTTTGAAATTTCTGGATCACTTCCCTACGTGATTCATTTATCACTTTTCACTGGATCCTCGTGTCGACTACCTTCGATAGCATCGGATTCGTTAGGATTACTTTTGCGCAAAGGAATCTTGCGATTAATCGTCTAAACGGTTTTCTACCAGGAGATTTATGATCTTGTTCTTTTAATAACGCACAAATGGCATGGGGATATGTCCAAGTGGAAGATCGGAAACTGGAAGGAGCTCGATATTTTGAATACAGTGCCAAGAATTCGGTAATCCGGTCACCGCGAGTTTTATTCTTTCCTCTTCTGCTTTCAACTTCGAAATTTGTTCTCGAATGTGGGTCACGTGTCGCGATATCATTCAAGTATATAATCGTTATTCGATCCTATAAAGTCTGATTTTTTCGACTATCATCTCCTTTCATCTTCTCCTTCTCGATTCCCAACTTCCAAAATGGACGAAATCTTCATCTAAAAGAAATTTCAAGTAACAAACGACATTTAACAACGAACGCAAAGCTCTCTCTTTATCGAGCTCGTCGAGCAATGGATAAAGTATCTGCGTCCAAGTTTTTATCTAGATCTCGCCTATCTGCGAGCTACCTTGAGGACATTATTCCAGCTCTAATTGAAAACCAGCACCGAGCAGAGGTAAGAAAAACAAAGTCGCCATTTATTCGGTTTGGAAGTGGGTCACAGGTGCCGAGGCACGTTCGAATATTATTATCGCGATCGCTGCTGTTTCTCCAGTTCTATCCGATCTTATCAGGCTCTGTGTGTGAATGGTAAACATGTGCCGCTGTCGGGAGTAATTAACATTCGCAATAATTATGCATTCATGCATACGTGTACGCGCGCGCGCTCTGTTCTTCCGTCGTCGTAATTCTCTTGAGCAAAGTACGTTCCGAGCAATATTTTACGAATTCCGGAAGGAAATTAACCGCGCGTTTCTGCGCTACCAGATAGGAGAATTCGTATTCAGATAACAAGTACGAACAAAGTACGAACACTTCGATGTTTGATGCTTGATGAATGAACATTCTCAATTTTAGTTGTAAAGTGAAATATTTACGGAGGGATGGATGAGGATTGCTTTCGGGAGGTACATTCGATTTTTTAAACCTCCATCGAATAATTACAGATGAATAAAAATTTCTTCGATAACAATAAACGCAAGCCCACGACAGCCTCCCGTTTAACGTTGAAAGAATATTATTTATCCTGTCAATCAACGCCACAGTTCTCTCCGCGTATAACAAAATAAAATCGAAGAATAATGCGAGAAATACACGCATTTGACCCGGTCAATGAATTTCACCCTCTCCCCTTGGGTAAATGCTCGTCGAAAATTGGAGAGAAAGTCGCGAACAAGAGGGTTCATTTGGGTTCGAATTTAATTACCAGCAGCTCGGTCACGGCGACGCGTGGATCATGAAATAACGTCGCAATACGAACGAGCTGTCGAGGAAAAATAAAAATGGTGCCGTGGTCTAGGGAAAGCGCCGCTGCACAAGTTCGCAGCCAGTAGCTCGCTATTACTCGCTACGGAGGATCGTCCGTCGACTCTTCTCGATCTGTTGTCAAACATTGACGACACGGAGCAGTTTTCTGCTGCTGGTTAAGAGTCACTGTTATAGTAGCACGCATATAGTGGACGCTATAGCAAGTATAGACGGTATAGCCGGGCCCCGTGGTGGCTCGTGGCTCACGGCTGGGTGTAGCGTAATAATAGACGCAAACTCATTTGGCTGCTCGGCCAACTACATTTGGCTCGACCGTTGTCCACTGTTCGTTCGTTCGCTGCTCGTGTCGGGCCGGCGAAATTTTTGTTGACTTTGCGAAAGAGCAAACAAACAGGGTTGCTCCGACCACGCGCGTCTCTAGCGTCTTTGAACGCCCCCCTAGTAAAGCCTTCGTCTTGGAAATTTCATCAAAATTATTTCATTAATTTTCCCTTCGTTCGATACCTAGTAGGCATTTTTTTTTTAGGTGAAATTACTGAGTATCTTAGACCGAGATGTTGATTGTTCATTCATTTGAATTTACCCTATTTCATTTGATACATTGTTCGCTTGTAGAGAGAGGAATTGTACATTTCGAGGAAGATTCGTAATTTTTCGTATAAATGCGAGGAAAACTACTTCGAAGTCCTTTTGAAGTCAACTTTGTCGATCGGTTGAAAAATTAGTCGGTGAAATTTCCATGTAAAACGCAGACGTAGCACACCCGTCTCGTCGAAATGGAAGATAGCGATGCGATTAAATCGGAAAGTCGATTCTCTTCTGGGCGCTGCTAACGGGATCTGACAAGGCGATCGTGCTACTTGCGCGTCTATAGGGGTCGTATCGATTCTTGCAGCAGGAGGAACTCGCTGACAAGGTTACAAGGCTGCGCTAATTGAGGCTTTTAATTTCCTGTCCGCCCACCTCGACCACCTATTTATTCGCGCACGCGCCTGCGCGATGCCGCGCCCGACCCTTTGCTTTCCCGCGCGAATTTCAAACGCTACTTACCCTGTCGCAAATATCGCACGCTACTTCCACAAAATACATTCTGTAGGCTCCAAACAATTTCTATATCTTAACAAAACATAAGCAAACAACCACACAAGATTTCAAGTCGATATACTTGATAGTTTTCTCGGACAAAGTCTGAAATAGCATCCGAGCCTCCAAAGTAGCCAAATTCTTCAAAGAGTACATCGATATCGTTCGAATCGAGAAGATCGAGTGGATGGGTAACAGGGGCGTAGAACGTTAAGTCACGGATCAGGGTGGACGACTCTGATGGATTTTCAACGCGAGGAATTCAGGTTTGCGAAGGAGCGGCGACTAATCTTCCGCGACCTCGCGCGACCCTCGTGTCGGAAGGTCGTACCTTCATTTAGCATAGCGTCGTTCGCAATGGAACCAGGTCATCGACGAAGGGCGCACGAATTCATTACGTGGCCCGCTTTTCGAACCCGTGGAACGTATCTGATCGAAACGAAACCGCTTTCAGGTTTCTCGAATTTAATCTGCGCGGTCGCCGCAGCTGGCTATGTTTCCATCGAAAACCTCGGCAAAAGTCGATTTTCAAAACTGCTCCCTGGGTCCAACATTCTTAACGTAACTCGAACGTGAGGGTTGCAAAGGGTTGCGACTTGATTTTTCTGTAAATTCAGGTGTTCTTGCTATTCCGTGCGTGAAAAAGTGGATCCACGATAGAAATTATTCGAACATCCTCCTTCTTCACATTTCGCTCAAAGTTTCTCTATTAAAGGAATTGATACTTCCAAAGCAGTCATTATAACGATGCCAGAGCAACGCCTTAAAAAAATGTATTTCAATCCACAGGAGAATCGAATTTTCACGAAACATCGAAACCTTTCCTTGCATAGCTTCCCAAAATATCTATCGAGATAGTGTCGTACGGGTCCTCTAAGATCTTTAAATAAAACGTTATTTCCAGTGAAACGCCACCTGACGATATCACAGGCTCGAATCGATATGCCTCCTAGCTTGCCTAAAAGATCAGATTCAGAGGGAGAGAGTCGTCTTCTTCAGCTCGGAAGTGCATTCTTTGCAACGAGTGCTCAGGTTTCGTGGGTTAACAGTGCTCGAGAGTTTCCGTGCTTCGAACGGGTCAATATGTATCCCCAGCCAGCGGTGGAGATTCTCCGCGAGCGACAAAAAAACAAAAGGTACTTTTATAGTTCTGTTTCCTGTAGGACGGAACGCAACAGCGAGTGTTCCGCTCGTAAAGTCGACTTATTGCGTTGCGTCGAACGACCGAGGGACTCGCGAACTAGCGACGAAATTGTCGGTATCTCAGTTTTCGGGGATTAACACGGAGAAGGCTACGAATTTGGTCCTGGAAACCGACTCGTTTATAACCAGAGTTACTCGAGGGAAGGTTCAGTCGATAGTGCTCTACGATTGTTAGAGGATCTTGAGCTAGGTGGGAGCATCTTGGTTATCCGAGGTCATTCGCTCGGGGGTTTCAGTAAGGTTAGCTTTTTCGCTTTGTTCGCAGTTTTATTCGCCTTCTGATTTTTCCTGGGAGAACTGGAACTTCTGAAGTTGCTCGTAGGAAGATTCAGTCGAAAGTGCTCCGCGATAGGTAGAGAATCTTGGACTAGGTGGAAGGCATCTTGGTTATCTAAGGTCATTGGACTCTGAGGTTCCGGTAAACGCTTTTCTCGCTTTATCCTTCTGATTTTCCTAATGTATCTCGTACACGATTATTGGACAGTTTTCTCAAGGAATAACTACTCCTCCAGCCTATTTGGTCCTCCAGTCCCATTTTCCCCAGATCGGGGAGAGTTAAGCCCAGCCTTAAACGTCGAACAAGCAGGAGAACGGTCAAACCGGCGCTTAATCCCCAGAGGGTCTCGGATGGATCTCTTTTAATCCCTGGTCTTTTTCAAAAACCCGACGTAAATACAGGCCCGCGACCACACCGACGAGGGTGGACGGGGGTTTAAAGAAAACACTGGACACAGCGGTATGTTATGAATAAGGTATTCTATGCGTTACTACGGGGTTGGCCGTGTGTATTGATCTGGCTACGGTGCCCTGCCTCTCTCTCTCTCTCTCGCTCGCTCTCCCTTGCTCCCTTTTCACCCCTTGCTTCGCCGACCCCCTCTCGCTCTACACTTTCTCGTTTCCTACCCTCTGCTCTGTGCGCTTCTCTTTCGCTTTCCAACGTCCATCCCCCTTGTCTTCCTTTCTTCGCTGCAGAAACACGACTGGTCTCACGCCCAGACACTATCCTCATCTTCATTCTCTACGAGGAACACGAGTAGACACGTGTGTGCTAGACGGTGGACCCTTTGTCTGCTAGCGGGTTTTCTTAGGTAAAACTTTGCAAAAGTATGAACGTCTATATCCACGGAAATTAAATACCAGAGGGGGAGAAAATCTGGCTCATTCTTGGCATTTAGAGTAAACGAATAAAGTAGAATTTCGAGCATGCTCGAAGGCATCAGTTAAAAGGTTAAAATCGTCCCTTATCAAGCATTGAATGGCGTCGCGCATGCGGCCGGCCAAGCTTCGTGGAACTGGAAGGAAGAACGAGGAGGATCTCCGTGAAAGGGACACGCGCTCTGTGAGCTCCGAGGACGATCGTTCACCTGTTGATGCGTGAATGCGAAGGGCTGGTGTCCTGGCGCGACCTCGAAACCTAACGGTGACCCAACAGGCGATTATCCGGACCCAGCGTCCTGGAAACCGCTCCTCCAGGCTCTGGACCCTGGAGTCCTTGACCAAATTGCACATGGTCAATTAAGATCGGTTCAACTTTGTAATTGGATCTTTTTTGAGGTCAACCTGTGCGTAGCAGTCATGCAGACTCATCCTTGAAGAGACACGCTGAGGTTGTGGTCAATTTTATGGAGTTAATCTTGCTTAGTGACCTTTTTCTAGAGATCTTTGTGGATTATTAAAATTTTCACCATTTTTTCCAGTACATAGGCTCTTAATAGGCTGCTCTAGAATAGCTATGGGTCGAGACAGTGGGTTCGTCATCTGCCGACATAAATTGTTCGTTAACTCCTTGATAAGTAAGATAAAAAAGAAAATAAATTAATTTCGATAAAAGTGTGATGGTCGATCGCAGCGACTCACAGTTAGGATTTTTGAAAACCTTGAGCCCTAGTCTACTCTTATTCTTGAAGAGTCACTCTGATAATTGTCTTCGTGTTCCAAGAATAAAACTACAATCCCCCAAGCTGAATAATATCTGTCTAACCAATTTTTAGTGGCTGCGAAAAATGGCAGAAGTCAGTTACTCTTGTCAAGTACTGTTTAATTGCGCAAGGTTGGATGACAAGTCGCCCCGACCATTTGGACGATTTTCTCGCCACAGTTACGAAGCTTTTAATTATGCAAACTTCTCCCACCAGGTTTCGGTGTCCTGGCTCCTAGCTACGTAACTTTCGTTGGGAAAACTTGGCCCGCACGAGCGTCGCCGCGCTTGATATAATTAAGGGAGTCCTTTCCCAGGATTGCGCAAGGTCGGAGATAAATTCGATTGCGGAATGGTGCCACGGCATGATTTCCAAGCAATTGTTACCGTTATCGTGTTGTAATTCTTAACAGTACAAAAATATTAATATATTTGGATCAGAAAATACATTCGAAAGAACGATAGAGAATGGTCGATAGAGAAGAAATGGAGCGCGAATAAAATTTGAGGTCGTAAACGTCGAGGGGTACGTAGGTTTGGAAAAATAGCCACGCGAGTACAAGGTACTTTGCTGACCCCATTGCCTTTTCTCGTGAGACACTACCTCGCAGGGCTTCCTAGAATTTTCTTTCCGCGGGAAACAACGGGATGACTTCTCCAGAAACGATGGACCATCGAACGATGCGATATCAGCGTTATTACAGTCATCATCATCGTCGTCCCGAACCGATCTCACTTTTATACCTGTAATAACCATTCTTTTTTAAACATCTCATCATTCCTCAGCATCTTGGTCGTCCTCGTTTTTCCCGTGAACGCGTTTCAGGACGTCGCTCAGGGAGGAAAATATCGTCCTCCATAAATTCCCGTCGCCATATTGCCCGACGTCGTTAAAATCGTGCCGTTTCTTTATCAGGTCTCGTTATATCCGTTATCGAGGTTCGTTCAACGCGAGGAGTTGTGTCAGCGGATCGTTCGCAGCTTCTAATATCGCCTCGCCTTGTTCTTCGTTACCTCGTTCGCGTTGGATGGTCGAACAGAGAGGCTTTTAATAAACGTGGAATCCTTTATTGCAGTAATATGGTTTATTCGAAGACTTAATAATATCGAAATGAAATCTTTTTTAATCAGTCCTTGTGGAGAACATAAAATGAATTTATATCATTGAAAATTGATATATCAATTACAATTTCACCGTTCGAAATGACCAGGATCAATTTTACTCCGCGATATAATAGCGATTTCCCGGCGTAATGAAATTCAACTCCCTCTATAGTTTAAATAACGAACCAGGGAACAGCTTTTAAACATCCATATCTCCGAATTGAAAGGCCGCGCAAGTATCTGTGTAGAGATTTAATTTCGTATGTTTTGCAGCCTTTTGACAAAAAAAACTCCCCGGAAAAGGGCCTAAAAATTGGATAGAAAAACCACAGCCTCGAGTCCCCAAGCCGACGTACCAGAAACGCATCGTGAAATATTCACTAGGATCTAATTAGTGTTCCCAGCAAACAGACTGGAGTTTTATGGGCATCCTGCAAGCGCCTGTCGCCTTTAACCGTCGTATCCGCTTTCAGGGATTCCTCGGAGCTTTGTCCCACGCTTCATTATTTTTCGAGCTCGGAAGAAGCCGCTTTTCAGTACCCCAGCGAGCTTTCCTCCGCTCCGTAGGAATCCCTGGCAGCGATACAGCGACGACGCTGCTCTGTTATTATCGTCGTCATCGCCATCTTTATCGACCCTGCGCCGCGACGTTGGTTGGTCGTTATCAGCGGGACGAAATCTTGCGCGGCGCCTCGGGCCTTCCTGGCGGATCGAATGAAAAATTTATGACGACGCTCTTCCGGTCGAATTTCCTCGATTCCAGTTAGCTCGTCGAAAGAGGAAATGGAAAAAGAAAGGGGAGAGACCGGATCCGTTTCTAGCGGGGATGATTCCGCGCGTTTACGGGCTATTCGAATGTGAGAGACGTCTTTAATCCCTCGGTGGCGCGCATCCCCCACCTTTTCTGCTTTTCTGGAGTTGGACGATCGATGCGCAATTGCGTTTCATTACACACGAACGCTGTTGCGTCGATGCACTTTGCATCGTGGCCTCGCGATGGCTGCGATAAATATAACGCGTCCTGTAACGATTAGAGAAAGGCCGTCCTTCTATCAATGGCCGTTCTACTCGTTTCATTTATCGTTTTCGACATTTCGAGCACTGGAGCCGATCGCACGTTTAAATACAGCAAAACATTTTTATTATTTTGGCAGTTTCTTAAAGCACGAAGCTTTGAAAATATACCCTCTGAACTTTATTTCAAGTTGTTCGGTTCCTGCATGCTGCCCTCTTCTTCTAGCATCTATTTTATGTACAAACCCAAGATCAAGGAAACAATGAACCTCAGGAGTGTTTAATGTTGCAATCGACTCAATTTCTGCACACTCGATATAGTAGAGTAAATCGTTGCCACCGTATCACAATAATTTTCGTTTTTACGTAGCGTTGGATGCTTGGTTCCCTGTTTTGGAATCGATGTGTCGGCTTTGATTGCTACAATCGATTTGTTTTAATCGAAACCGCCGATTGTTTGGTATCGTTACAGCGAACGACTGTGGATAATTGTTTTTGCTGCAACCAGGTTGCGGTTTGAACTCGAGCTACGTTGTCAAAAATGGGAATCGAGTGGATTCTGATTGGCTAGGGTTTCCTTCGGTTTAAAAAATTTTATTTCAAACGGAATTTTATTAAAGCAGAATTTTATTTCGAAATAAAAACTTGAATTATTCTTGGTATCAAAGTTTATTTGTAATTATTAAACTTTATTTGTAATCATTTCCGATTTGTTCTGTATTTATATAACGCTACTGAATGACTGTTAAATTGTTTTTGCTTCGTCCAAAAGCTTGAGAAGGATCTAATAAAGATCCCAAGAAAAATAGGCTCCCATCGTCATATTAAATTTTGTCATAGAAGAATGTTAGATAGAATCAAGCACGTAGGGATTCCCCCGTCCGAAATGGCTTCCCTCTGTCAAAATTAACGAGGAGCCAGCCCTCGTCGTGTCTGAGTCTCCCGTATCACTCCGTGTAATTTGAATACGCCTCTCAGCGTGGGAGTGTTAGCCCAGAAACACTTTCCAACGCGAAACGATCGACCCTTTCTCGCATTCCTGGGGGCGGAAAGGGTGACCAGGTGGCGGAAGGCCCCTCGAGGGCCTCTCCCGCGGTTCCCACGTCCTTCGCCCGCTGGCTGGCAGCTATTTTTCTTCGTTTCCCGGGTCTTTTCATCTTAGTTACGTGCCACTGCCCCTGCGACTGCTACGTGTCGCGGCACGGCGACGACCCTCTTCAGCTTTTCAGCCTGGACACCCCCGCTGGCGCGTCACCCAGGTCCCTTTACACGCTTTGTGTCGACGAGAGTTCCCGAAATTGCGAGATCAAGACGGTAGTTATGCACGTAGGAGCCTCCCACGCGAAATTCCCTGAACAACCTCGCCTACAGCCCTGCGACGAATTCCTCGAAGGGTGGGCGACATTCTCGTCTGCGCAGGAAAAAATCTCCAAACGGAGACACGTGCATCTCGAATTTACATAATTACATAGTTTGAAAATGAAACGGAGTCGGAATTCGTGAAACGGTATAACGGTGCGTTGCGTTGCGAAATTAGCTGTTACAACGCGAACTAAACGGTGTTACGCGAGTCGACACGTTAAACACGTGTTGCGCGCAAGCTGCGGAGTACGCGACAAAGTTGCGAGGACGCGTTCCAGATGCGAGCGCACGTCTGAATTAGCACTTTTATTGCCGGAACATTTTTCTTCGGGCACGTAAGCTGTCATCGGGAGCCACGCCGTTATGGCCGTCCTCGTAATCCTCGAGGCACTCAACGAATTGCCAGATTCCCACCCGGCGTTATTTATCGCTTGTTAACTTATTAATACCGCCTGTTAACCGGTCCTCCCGGAGATCTTTTCGAAAACGCTTCGAGACTAATTCGACGATACACTGTTTCTTTCTCGTTAACGTGTCGCGTGCCAGAAGACGTGTATTTTGAAAAATAATTGCTTTTTTTTTTTTTTGGGAGGCTTGATGTATATTGTACCTCGATTTCTTATCTAATTTTGATTTAGTTATTATACAAATTTATTGTCATATATTTATCATCGATAAAAGATCCTGAAAACGATAGGCTAAATAAACGAACCATTGTCAAAGTAAGCTCTGAGTTCTCCACAATATTTGAAGAAAATAATTCCTCCCAGAAATTTGTTTCGATGTAGCAAGAAACAGCGTTGGTCTATTTGCAGTAGTCTATTTCGTTTCATCTTCTTTTACTCTCCTCGTTTGGCCCTACGAAAAGTTTGACCTCCGCGAGCCAGAAACGTCATGAAAATTGAATCGACATCCCTGGCACGACCGCGTTTCGCCATTTCCGACGTTCGACCGTGTTCAGGCGAATTAATGCCTCGGAAAACAAGATCCCCCGTCATCTTGAGGCTGCCGTTCCTTCTCCGTCGGGACGAACTTCCGGGACCAATAGGCGATTTCCGGTCTTCAATTTTTCCTCCTCCGTCGCGCGACCAATTTCTTCGCGACCCTCTGCACTCGAATTCAACGTTTTATTTCATTCTATCATTTACAAGATATTCGGAAATTGACAAATTTGTCTGTAGAAACTCAACCTACATGAAAATTCACTACGTCATCATTTTCCAATATTTCTCAGTGCGAACTTCAGCAGCTACTCCTCGAAGCGTCCCCAATAACACATTAAAATTGAAACGTTCTCCCTTGCGCAGTTCTCAAATGAAAAATTCGGCAGTATCGTTTGTTCGACGATTCCCCGTTACACGTTTTAACAATTTCCTGTACCGAGGACGAATTCGTTTACCAAGCAGGTGTCGGTGGAAACGTCGGGGATCACCCGTGGCCATAGAACGATCCCAATAGGATCCACAGCTGGTCGAATCGACAACACGTCGATGGAATCGATCACTCGAGCGACGCGTGCGTCGACAATGCACGTAGTTCCGTGGGACCCGCAGAGCGAGGCATTCGCAGAATTTGGCAACAGCAATCTGCGATTCCGTGTGCCAAACCTCTCGACCTATTTAGCTGGTCACGAGAGGCACTCGGCCACTCTCGATATCAGAACGAATCAATTCGATCGATTTTAATCGCGCAACGCCCGAGAGAAAGAGAGACCGTGCTCGCGCTGCAATATTGATTCGGAATGCCACCGACGACGGAGGAATCCTCTTCTGGATCTCGATCACGTGAATTTTTATTGTTGTTTCGCGCCGTTGTTAGCGGGGACCGCGTTTCCAAGGAAGGAAACCCGTCCAATTTGTCGAATCCGTGTCGAGAGGGAAATTGTACTCCCCGATTCGCGTAGATCGGCGAACGCAAAATTTTACTGCGATAATTGAGGACGAATACAGACGTTACGCAGCGATCTTTTCACTTCGTTTACTCCATTCGACGGATGTAGGGGGTATTTGTCGGTTCGATGTGAAACGCGAACGCAGTTTAGTTTGGTCTGGTAGAGGAGGATAATTTATTGTAGGCAAAGATTTGTTCCTCGGAGTGTGTTAAGAGCTTCTTATTTTCCATATACGGGGACATGGCGATCAACGTGTTAAATTCCTTTATATAAATGGGTCAAACCAGGTCTTGCAACCCCAAGAGCCTCGAGTACATCTCGATACACACCGCGAATCGTGTCAATAACCCCCCTCTTCCCCTTCACGGAATGCGTCCTCTTAACGGATCTCCTCTCGCCGTAGGAGACCAAAAGTAAAAATTGTTTCGTCGTCGATAGCCCTGGAGAAAGGTTTACGATCCACCCTTGGATCGTCGGCGAAGCTCGATCATCCCCGATCAGCGGTCTTGTCATTGGGTTCTGGCGGAACCGCGATGGTCGACTAAGCCGCGGATGCAGCGGTTCTTCATCCTGCAACGCTGTCTTCCGACCTCGGTCGATATGTTCGCGCCAGCGTACTGAAACCCACCCCCATTTCCCTCCCTCCAACTCCAGCTACTGCCCCTCTTTGGCTACTTTTTCCACCCTTCGGTTTACCCACCGCCTTTAAGCTCGCGTCGCACGGTCACCGCTCGGGATGCACTCTCGCGATATCGATTCGAATCTTGCCCCTGAATTTATTCCAACCGTAGATCACCCTGGATCAATGATAGACGATCGCACAGGGGGGATGTAGAGGGGGATGTGGTCAGTTTTAGTCGTCACGGAGCTGTTCGTGTTTATTTGGCGATCTTGTGTATTCATGTGCTGGTTTTCTTTAGGTACAATCTCTGTTTTTTTCTTTATAAAATATGTGCGATCATTACGGAACATATTTGACACTAGGTTCACGAAATAGGGTAATTTTCGATCCATTTCAAATTTCACAAGATTCGACTGGAACCATGTATTTATCCATATAAAATACATTTTTGTCCAAGCCTTCAAATTAATTTTAATAAATCGACTTCACTTATCACGTCGTTATTTCTGTAACCTAGCGTTAACTGACCGTATGAAACATGTAATATCTAGATAAAGCTGACCTTATTCCCCCTGTATCAATGGAACTTGGTTGGTGCGAGCGAAAAAGTTCCTCTTTCCGAAGAGAATCGGTCGTTTAACTCGACACCTGTCAACGGGAGCGTTGTTAATTAACAACAAAGTTACCGCTCGCTAATGAACGCTTCATCGTTCTTAAATTCGGCGAAACACAGAGTTCAACCGGTGGAACGTGATTTCGTTTTATTATTACTCTGCTTTTCTGGGTGCAGTCGATCGTTTATGAAACGTTTATTTGCCCACGGACATTTTCGTTCGGTTCTCGTTTGATATCAAGGGGATGAATATAACAAATTTACCTGTTTATTTCGCTCCCCCCTTGATCGTGTTTTATTACGTATGGTAGGTAAGCTTTTGGACATTTGTATGGGGAAATTGACTGTTTTTTTAGCGTAAAATTGATGGCAAGGGAGGTTTTATAAATTCGAGTTCTGAGACTAGGTGCGCTAAGTAAGTGGAGTAGGTTGTAGAAGAAAATTATTGATTGCAATTTTGATGAACATGTACCTCTCCTTCAATATTTATAACATTTTCAATTTGGACGCTCTGAATTGACAACCACCACCACCGCTCTATATGCTCAATACACTCTACACGCGATATCGTTGGGTCTTTATTTTTATATAAACCTTAGAGTTGTCTATCCACCTGTAATATAATAATCTTCGTACTGGTTTCAAGCTCACGAACGAAAATTGTTAAGAATAAAACCTTTGTTATCTATTATGCCCTACATAAATTAGCATTTTCGTGTGTTCCCTGGTGGTTTCCGTGCACTCTGTAAAAAGCACGTCGAGTAACGTTCAGCGGTAGCAACTCGTCGTCGCGAACAGCTTTATAACCCGAATGTATTGCACAATTTTGGCGGGTTGCTTCGGTCGAGGTCGCTGATTTGTTCCCTCATCTCACGCAATCGTAATCAGCTCGGTATCCGTAGCGAGCTGGCGATCGATCTTCCTGAAATCCCGTGTTGGCGATAGCTCTTGATAAAAATGACAAAACGCGACGAATTTATATCCCTTTAACCAGACAGCGCGATTCTGATAGAAAGAAAAATTTCGTTCGCGAAAATCGAATGTCCAATCGTGAAATGAAATTGTACACCTCACCTCTGGTTCTCTAGAACGATTTTTGAAGTTTCGATTGGTCTCGTGCATTGCTGGATTATTTATTATAGATATTATTGTGGGTTTAAAGTGATAACTTTTATTTCATTTCGTTGATAGGTAGGTAGATAGATAAGTGTTTCTTTTTTTTTTCTTTTTTGATAAGATTTTTGTCCATCCCTGGGTGCTGCAGATAATCGAAGAACTAATCTACTTGATACTGAATATCAATTCTCAAGAAATCTCTTATTGACCCACTCGTGTTTAAAGTAAAAAATTGAAACACCCTACGAACTACGAATCCCCAATATTTGATCAAGTTTGACGATAAGAACGTACGACTGTTACAAATTGAATCGCTGGAGTAATGTATTTTACAAGCAACATAACGTCAGTAATAAATCTTCGCATACATCGACTAAAAAAATTCAATTCCATCGTGAAATAAATAACTTCAGCTCAAAAAATTATCATTTCTAATTTGTCGACACGTATAAGTAGATTAAACAGTATCTTAAGAGCCAAAATTATTTTAACAAGTTTCTTTATCCGTACAACGCGCAGTCACTTGGCACACGAGTGTAAGTTGCTAATCGTTAAAAAGAAAATGTAGACCGCGTATCAGCCGGAAGAGCGTGACGTTGTGCTAAACTTGATAAGAAGGTATGTGTGTGCGCAAGTGACAAGGTGCGTCACGTGTCTCGCCATGAATACATATTTTAACGTATGCAAACTTCTTTTTGTTCCAGGTAAGTCCAAGCGCAAATAACGAGGCCGATATATCGACCACCGGGATTGGGTGAGAATATTCGATTCGAATCGGCCATTGTCGCTGACCTCTTTCATGATCTGTCGTGTAATTCAATATTCGCCTAACCTCTGCACGAAGGGATTCCTTTACGTTCTTGCTGTTCGAACAGTCGCAGAAAGTATTCACAAAGTTAGCTAGATTGGTTGGCTGATATTTTCTTAGAGCAAATCTTTTCTAACTATTTCTGAATATTTTGTGTTTTTTTTTAGTTTTAGTTCTAATCCACATTTTTCTTTATTTTTTCTCAGCAAAACTGATAGTTCAAAACTAAATTGGGTATAAAGTCAGAGCGTGTATAGTGTATCCTCAACAAGCCAAAAAAATGGTTTCCTTTGGGAATTCGTTCGTTCTAAATTCTTTTCTTAGCTTAAAATTTTAGAAATACCTAATGAAAGCAATGCCATAAGGAAATTGAGCATCCCTACGGTGAGTGACTTGCTTTCATCCTGTTCTTCCAGTTGCAGTATCACGAAACCTGTTCGATCAATGAAAATTTTCTCACGATCAGTGGCGTATTATCTTCATTCGAAATCTGCGGCGAGCAGAATCCTCGCGGAAGATTTGACTCCACGCTTTGGAGGAGCAATTCTTGGCGAGTTGCCAAAACACCTCCGGTCCGCAGCTGGACTCTCCCCTCTTAATAGAAAATATGCTTAATTTTCGCGGCTCGTTATGCACATAATTAGAGCAGAACCGTCACTGATCATCTCGTCACGTGATCTCCGACGTCAACACGGGGACTTGGATGAATTCTGATTACTTATTGCCTAGAATCCTGTCTTAGAGGTAAGGGACGTTGCGTTGATTAGTGATACGCGCGAGACAATCCTCTGTGTTGACCCTGCTAATCTAAATCTAATCTTACTTTACACTCTAACACTTTTACATTAGAAACTACAAATACGAGGGACGCGGAAGCGCGATCGCGAGATCCATATCGATCGAAGGATCAACGACGAATGATCTCTCACCCCTCGTATACCTCTGTATACGAGGCAAGGGCAGACAACGATCGCGTGGCTGTTGTTAATATCACAGCAACATCATATTCCCCATCATTGTTTAAATAATAAGTCTTGTTAATAATTAATTCAACTATCGTCAGAAATTAATTTCTAGTTATTCCAGCCAACAGATATAACGATTTTTGTACAAATTTCTCACGATTACTTTGTTCGATGAATACTTACTCTGACCCGTAATTGTTATTAATGTTTAATCGAACACTGAATGGTACTGTATGCATCACAAATGTTTACTTATGTCGGAGATATGAAGTTGTAATTGTTCCAATTAATAGAAATTTTCGAAATCTACGAAACTCGGAACCTAGAAATGTAGCAGACCTGTCGAGCGATCTACAATTCTGTTCCGTTTCCGATTAGACGCGCGCTAATCGGCCATGACGATTAAGTCGCGCGCAGGTTCGCGCGAGCGAGCTTTCGGCTTAAATAGATGTGCGCGCGCGGTGTATCGGAGTCCCGGTCCATTCATAACCGACCATGCTAAATTTAGAACCCGAGGAGAGCTTGTTTGGGAATGTTACTCCCCCACCCCTTGACACACGCCACCCCTTTTGACACCTCTTCGCGGCGCAGCTTGCGTGAAAGGGCACTGCTCCGTTGCGTGGCGATCTCGTGACGTACGCGACACCGATCTATCTTCGTCTCTCCGACGAAAGAACTCCGATGGTCCCGTCTCGATCCCCTAACGCGAGACCTCCCAATCTCGATCCCTGGCTGTCTTCGATTTTTAATCCAATTTTTATTCGAAGGGCTGTGTGATTCTTGGAGTAGCGTCATTTTCAAGTGGTTTCCTAATTTTCGAAATTTTTCAACTTGTAAGTTTCTGAATTCCTAGATTTCTAATATTCTTGATTCCAACATTCGTAAAAAAAAAGGAAGGAGTTACAAAACATTGCCTCAAATGTTTGACTTGACTCGACACGCAAATATTTTGCGTTCGAAACAGAGTTTTGGTAATATACAAAGATTTTCGTACGTTATTAAAGTACATTTACGTGCGTGGAAATTGAAGCGAATTTTTTGTAGCCGATTATCGGTTTTATGTCCTCCGCGTAATAAACGTTTTTTATATGCATCGCAGTATTTACATCCGTCGACATTAAAATGAAAATTGTTGATATAAATGCGTTCCGTATTCATTGGAGTGTTTGTACCTGGATCCACGAACGTTGAAATGAAATTGTACAATACATAAACGTTTTTGTACGCGTCACAGTATTTATATTCAATGATATCGAAATAAAATATTAGAATACGTAAACGTTTTTAATACTCATCGCGGTATTTATAGTTGTATATTTATACTAACTTCGAAATCATCGTTTTTAATATCAAAACGTTTTGACTTCCGCAATCATTTTCACATACGATAACCTAGAAACGGAACATTCCTTATGAAACATAGACAAACAATTTTTTATCTGCTCTCGAGAGCTTTCTGAAACCAGATTCTCGCCCAAGGATCCCCCATTGGCTAACCTCGAGGACTCTTGTCAGCTACACGCGTTCCCCCAAAACCAAAATGGAAAGACTCGCGCGATCCCCGTCGCGAAATAATTAATGTCCCAGCAGATTCGCGCTTAATCGCTCGGAAGCAACCGATCGATCAAAACTGGGACGCCTGCGAGCCTTCCCAAAAGCTCCCGCGCGCAAATAGAGCGTAAGATTCGGATGGAGATCTCGTTGACGCGAAACGATCGATCAATCGTGCGGTTCCATTCGCTCCTGGAAGATTTCCAAAGCCTGCCGCGGTTGTTTCAGAGGGGTTCTTTTAGTGCCAAATCCTTCGTCTCCTCCGCGTCGAGAAAGTCCTGGGGTCGATCGATGGATCGATTAGGGGTGGATGATAATCCTTTGCAGAAACTTGTTATGATTTGGTGAAAATGGGGGATGGTAGATTATTCTTGTCCGATGATCAATAAATGGTGGGAACACTTTATCGCCTATGTTAGTTCCAAATAAATTTTTACTCGCGAATTGAATCCACGAAACTGTGGGCCTCGGGTATTAGTTGATAGAGATTGTTATTTGTTTGATAAAATGTTTGTCCCTCGCAGATTCGCCGTTTTCATCGCGACCGAATATCGAATTAAAATGCAATATCTGACCGTGCTATTCGCGGCACGTACACGCGCGGCTCGTTGTTCCCGTCAGATCGTGATGCGCTATAGAATCCATTAAAAAGTCGTACAAAAAAAACAGAGTGCCGAAATAACGATTCTTTTTGCATCGAAAGAGAAATCCGACGAGTTGCTGCATAAACATCTGCGCCTCGCGTCGCGACTCGTGCAGCTGCATGGAAATGATAAATCGGAACGGTTGCACGCGCGAAGTTTGCTTCGATGGACGAATAAAAATAAAAAAAAAAAAAAAAGGATAAAATATAAAAAAATTGGAGAAATATCGCTGTCGGCGAACCGAGATATTTTCCCAGGCCAATATTTAATTTCGACAAATAAATTTCGCGCGAAACTCGATCGCGAAAAATTCGCGATGAGTACTCACGGTTGCAAGAATGCGCGAATTTTGTATTGTTTTTGGACGCCACGGAACAATTCAATACTGCCGTGGAAAACAACCCGTTGTAAGTGATCGGAGTGG
This sequence comes from Hylaeus anthracinus, assembly GCF_026225885.1. Lineage (NCBI taxonomy): Eukaryota > Metazoa > Arthropoda > Insecta > Hymenoptera > Colletidae > Hylaeus > Hylaeus anthracinus. Next base: position 1,728,921 of record NW_026534344.1, on the reverse strand, counting down.
CGTGAATTTTCACTTGAGCGAACCATCGAGGAAATTGTTATTCGAATCGTAAGTCGAATAAAATTTTACTATTTTCTTTCGATTTTTATATCACATTACCCTACAACTTCGCTTAGAATGACGATAGGATTCAATCTACGCAAAAGAAAATATACAAATATTCTACATTTTTCTCTAAATGCACCCATAATTGAGTTAAAATTCCTCTCGTTTGCTCGATCCACCCTGTATTTTCTCATTTCCATGCCCCTCGCGCATCCCAGGCTTCGCATTAATTATAATATAATAAAATTCCCGGCAGCAGACGTTTGACAAGCCGGGGAAAACGCCCGCGGAAGTTTGCGAACCACCTGCGCGTGTTGTTTTTAGTTCGAACGAGCTGTTTTCCTAGCGTGAACGTCTAATCGCACGACGCACGGGGAGGTGGTTTGAAAAGCCGTCGGTCTCCATGGAAATCGGGTCTTGAAGCTCGTGAATGTCGAGCCGACTCGCTCGTAATCCAGCGAATTTACTGTCTGCAAGGTGCGTCCACACCTGCGACCGCGGAATTTTGCGCAGCGCGAACCGTCAGGGGGGTTTTGGGACGCGCGGGGGTGGCGACGTCTGCGTCGGGTTCGCGAGGAACGTTGCATAAACTTGGCCTAACGACGACACGCCGTGAACACGAACAACCGGGTTTATAATTTATGCGAGCGCGAAAACGTTTTGCACTTGAAGTCGCGCTCGCCAACTGCACATTTGTTTCTTGGAAACCGAGCGAACGCGCGTGGTAAATTACGGGCTATCGCAAACAATGCGTTACAAAATGTAAATTATAACGCGCTACGATAACCATCAGCGTTTCCAATTGCAGATATTTACGGCTGCTTCCAGTTCGCTTTGACGAGAATTGCAATTTTATAAGAAGGATTGTTACTGTCATGGTTATTGGTAATAATGCTAGCGGGGTATCTAATTCAGATTATTTTCGTTTGTTTATATTTGATACATTTATGCATCGCAATTTCGTGTAGTTTTATATATTAGTACTTTGTCATAAATGCGTAAATATCCGCAGACTTGTTGAGTCTATTGGACATTTTCCCCATTGTATCTCTATCGTCCAAGTTTAGAAGAGATTGTCAGCAATCGGTAATTGAAACGTCAACTGCGGAGTGATAGGAGTAAATCAAATGATAATTTCCAAGAAAATTTGCCCAGGTCTGTTATCGAACGCTCCGGCCAATCGCGAGCCAATATAACCAGGCGTTGTTCGACCATGGCACCGGAAATTTAACAACCCACACGATGGAGACATTACACACGCACGCACGCACAACGTGTGGCGCGGCTGATTTTCTCGCGCTGTATCGATGAATCGTTACAGGGGTGAACTTGAAACGTCGACCAATTTTTCCACGTGTACGATACCATCTCTCGGGGTGAAGAAATCCCCTCACCGACCGTGTCAAGAATCTTTCTCCTTTCCTCCGCCGTTTCTTTTCATTTGTTCTTATCGTTGAAGGTTATCCGTGTAATAGGGAGAAGTTGTTTGTCTCTTTACAACGTTCCTCCAGTTCAGAACGAAAATGTCCACGCTAAGGAATACTAAGTAGCTTCATTTACAAGGGGAATTTTTAATCAGCGTACCTTGCCTTCAGTTGACGAGTCTATCGCACAGCAATCTTAATTCAAAGTTATACAATCTCGATGCTTTAAAGAAACAGTACTGAAAGTATAGACGTCTTCTAAAAATAAATAATCAATTGACATCTTCCCAATTAATTTCCCAAACACGCTCCCCCCCCATTTACATTTATGTACATCCCGTCTGTTTGCTTTATGAAATCCTCCCCTCCGCCCCAATAGCAGTCGAATTCGTGCAACACTTAACGCAAACTTCGTAATCGCATGGAACGCTCGGAGTCAACCGCTAGAACTTGCGTAATTGGAATCAAACTGAACGTGGCATTACTCGCAACCACCGCGAAACGTTTTGCAGTTTGGAATATTGCTCGAGGCATCCTCCTATTTACATATCGACGACTCGCGTACACCCATGTCGTATCACCGGGAAAGAATTGTCGCGGCGCAAATTGAATTTCCCTCCGTGGCCAGAAAAGACGCTGGAAAATAAACTTTCGACACGGACGGTAAATACGCCGCAGGTATTCGGTTTCAGCGTTGGCGGAAAAGCCGGGCCGCAAAAACGAAAATGAAAACGGAGATAACAATTTAATCAGCGGCAGACGCCGCAAGATAAACGGCCATTAACCAGCGACAGCATCGAATTGTTCCCAGTAATTACTTTCGTCCGCCGTGTCACCGGCGTGCTTGGATTACGCGAAAAGCAGCAGCTGCAACCATTCCACGCCGAACGTACGCGCGCACCGGGTGTCCACGTTTAGCCAGGAATGGCGGAAATTTTATTCCCCGTGTCTCCTCGATCGAACGGTTCAATTTTCATTTAGTCGATGCGGAATAGTTCACTCTGGCGCGAGGATTTTAGTTTAATTTACACGTTACAATTTTTGTTCGTCGCGCTGACTGTTGATTTTTACGTACGTACAGTCTACTACAAGAATTTGTCTCGATGTCACGTAAACGTGTACGTCACGTTATAATACTCAAACTTTCTTCGATAGATGTAGAGGGTACGAATAATTTATGGGGCTGATGGGTGAAAAACGAGAACGTAGATTAAAGTACGTATTCTCTTTTAAAAATTATTTGGTGTACTTTATTTGTTTATATTTGATATATTTATGTATCGACTCGACTCGATCTTGTTCCCCATTCGAAAGTCTGACACTCTTGGTTCTATCTTCGACAAAGGAACAAAAGAGTTCTCCGTAACGATCATACCTATCTTGTCTTTGCCCTCAGGGGATGTGGCTATGTTTGGTTGTAGCTGCAGTACGGGTTTAGCAAATCCCGAGGTACCCGAGCTACAGGGGGCCCAGTTTTCCGAGCTTGGGGCTCCGGATTCCATAATCGCGAGCAAACAGGGATAGAACCCCTTTGCGCTACCGAATCAGCGTGTAATGGGATATAGCGGGCATCCACCGAGCGTGTAACACGATCAATGTGTACGTGGCTTCATGCTGGGATGACCGAAATCCGAATGGACAACCCCGATGAGAGGTCCAAGTAGTGCAAACCACCTTAATAATGACAATTATAACTCGTAAATGTTATTTACATCTCTTATTGTGTTGTTTGTAAAGCATTAGGTATCACTAATATTTGGGAACAAGATACGAAGTGTATTGTGAGAGGTGATTAAACAAGTAGAAAATTGTGTCGGTAATACTCTTTGTCAAGATGTAAAGGGTAACCAAACGAAATTTCACCTGGATCGGCGAAATACAGTAGAACCTATCAACGATAACCCAGACCTAACACCGTCCCCGTCGAGACTATAATCGTTAACCCGCTGACTACCACTCCCAGTTTCATCGGTGAGAATCGTCGTATCTCGACCTACGTGCGTTCGTCCTGGTGGACGCGTGGCCGGGTCACGTCCGTAAGTAACTGCGAATTAAGGAAACGAGTCGAATATCGAGGAGACCGTGCTAAAAGCACGAAGCAGTGTTCCGGGACGGCGACGAGCGCGGAGAAAGCTCTTTGAAGCCGTACGCCGCAGTCTGCTTTGACTCCTGAACTTTAGAAGCTTTCAAGCTCTGGCGAAGGGAGCGGAGAGGCGCTCGTAACGGGACGAAGGCTTGGGCGAGGTTTGGAAGAAAAGAAACGGAAGACGGGAGCGATAAAACGCGACCAGGTTCTATGAAGTATTTTGTGCTGTACGTTCCGTGCGGTTGCGGCTCGTTCCGCGAACGGGATGGACGAATTAAAATCGCTGGATACGCGGTGCTTTCTTTCTCACTGAAAATTAAGGTTGCCTCGGATCCAGTCGCTTGCCGCATCGCCTGCTCGCGGGCGTTCCTCTGTTTAAAGGTCGCTTTGCGTGAGTATTTCATCGCATTATGTTTTATTTCCGCAGAGAAATTCTGGATTCTGTTTTGTCGGTTGTCTAGTAGCCGGGAGTTCAGGTCGTCCTAATTAAGAGAAAATAATTCCGTGCCTCTGGCTGTGGTGAATTTATTTAAATAAATGTTTCCGAACGAAGATGACGTTTGGGTTATCAATTTCTAGAATTACGCGGCGAGTAATTTGTATTTTTTCGCGATACGCGTTCAACGCTAAAATGCTCCGCCTTCGCCACACTGTGGATTTTCATCTAAACATTCGTTTGTTTATAAACAAGGCTCGATATCTCGCGCGCGGCCTTGGCGATCGTACTTTAAACACAGTTTTTATCGCGTTTCTGTGAATCACTACCCGGTTGATTCTCTCGGCGGGAACGCCACGCGTTGGAAACGCGCGTTTTAACGCTGCTCGAGACGATAACGCGCGAAACCAACGAAGAAACGACGGACACGCACCAGCTGTCCCGAAGTCATGCCGCGTATCACTTGAGACTTAAAAGAGATTAAGTCTTCGAGAGGTAAGCGGCTGGGATTAATTTCGCAGAATCGTGTTCATTCGCCGGCGCTTGTACCCGAAGAGTTGCTAAGCGTCTCTTTGCAGCAAACATCCTTTGCAGCATCTGCTTCCTCTTGCGCCGTTCTCCCCTCTTTCGACCCTCGATTCAACCATTGTTGTCCTGAACCTTTGGGAAACCGAATCCATCTAGCTATTGCATCGGTCAGAAACGATATACGGTCTTCGGTTTAAAAAAAAAAAAAATTAAAGAACACGCTATTGCGATTTTTTATTCTGAAAGTCTGTGACACCTAGGGGTGAGTGACAAGGGTGGGTTTGTTACAAACAGAGGAACATTTTCTGTTCCAGCTTGACCCGCAAAGCTATAGCAGTTACGTTAAATATATTTCGATTTGAGGAATGTTACCGTGTTCGAAACGTAATCGGTGGACATTAGACCTCGACCATTCATGACATAACGAATATGAAAAACGTATGTAAAACGTGCGCGGAATTTATGTACTTATGCAACACGAAATACTAATATTATATTCATTTACGAAGTATCTATCTACGTACGTGGTAATGTCTAGACATCCTCCATACCAGTTACGTTTGATATCACAGATGAATGTTTCATTATAAATATATACTATTATCAATTTAGAAACTCATCAAATCTATTGGTTTAGATCTTTTTCAATAGATGTATCGAGTACGAATACACATTCTTATTTCCCACAAATGCGTGTCTCCGGTATCGTCGATTTCAGCGTTAAGAATTCCGTAGTGGCTGCGGGATGCAAATCAGAAGCTGGATGCTAATAAATGAGCGTTGCGCGATTGTTGACAGAATAGAATAAATGGCCGCGGACGGGCGATTATTTGCTTTGCTCGCGTAACTCGATTGGCTGGTCGTCGCGGATTAGCGACCGGAGTTCATTTCTTCTCGACCTCTGCCTCCTATGAATGAGTCCGCGCACAGGCGAGCGTCATCGCTTGACGTCGAACGATGACACTGCAATTATCCGCGCTGAATTACGCAGCCGACTGATCCCCAGCTTATCTAATTACGTTCGTCAAGTCGATCAGCTCGACGCGCGAACCGGCTGGATTAGCCGCGATTTCCGTCGACGATCGCCCTGGTCTGATTCGAGCAGATTCCTCCCAAATTTGAATAAGTTCACTCCGAAGCTTTTTGGTTGGAACGAAACGTCAGTCGACAATGAACGAGAAAGATTCTGGTTTTCGCTGATCGAGGTCCCTGAAACTTCCCTACAGCTATGAACTATCGCTAACACCGGAGAAAAGTGTCATAAACTCCGCCCACAGGGCTGACTATTGGCTTCAGCGAGATAATTTCATAAATTTCGTGCACGCCCACTGCTAGAGGCAACAGCGTCTATTGGTGGATATACAGCTTTGCTTCGTGATCACGTTAACAGTAGACCAACTACCAAATCATCTCTGTAGCAGCTCCCACGGGGCAGAGTCTGTCACACTCTTCTCGCGCGACGACAGTAGAATGATGGATCGCAGAGGGTACGCTTTCGTGATCATCGCATAGTCCGTTACGAAGGGGTTCGTTAAAATTGAGCAAATGAATTGGAACTGTACAAGTCTTGTTATAATATCGAATCTATTTCACGGTACAGCAGACAAACAGATAATGTTTAAACGTGTATTTTGAACCGTGTCTCTGGTCCTCTTCAGGATCTAGTATGATAGTCCTAGAAATATAGCGTGAGAACTGTAAGGCTTAACTTTCTGAAACGCAAAGGTCCAAAAGGACCTAACATAAACAGAACACCAGTCCACAGCAGTCCTCGACCTAACCGCTCCCTCGAGAAGCAACCAATGAACACACCAAGTGAAAATTGCCACTCCAAAGTCCAAACGAAGAAATTCACCCACTCGACGTCCACCTACCATCCCTCTAAGCGTGTTTGAACGTCCATGGACGAGAGTCCAAGTCTCTCAGCGTTCTCGAACCGGTGTGTCGCCTTTCCGCAAAGTTTCTCGTACTTGAAGTCGGAGAATCGTTCGGATACAGGCTACCGAGGCCTAGTTTTCCTTGTATAAATAATTATTCTATTTTCGCCAATTGTTTACTACTCCCTCGCGTTTCGCCGACACGGTCCGCGCGAGTTCCTAGGCGGCGAGCGTTCCCGGCATTTCGCTTATCAATTTAGGTCGCGGCTCGCCTTTGTTTTCCGCAAGTTACGCTACGCGACGTGGCGAGTTCCTTCGGGAATAAAACAGAACGTCGGTAAATATTTTCGCGTGAAAACTCGAGCGGCTATCGAGTTGAAATTTTTGGTACGAGAAAGGATCATCTTTGTCATAAAACGTTCGGGACGTTTCAACAGTCCCTGGTTGAGAGGTACGTCATCTCGTCAGTAATTAGAACAGGGACGAAACAGTCGTTGGTCAGACACGCGCCCAAGCAAGGTTATAAACGCCAAACTGGCGTTAACATCTGACCAGTAATTTCTGTATCTCCTTCCAAGAACGTTCTTTCGAAAGATCAATTAAACCTGATCAGATCGTTTACCTATCTCGAACTGATTTTATTTTAAGCCCCATTTCAAGTCCCTCTTCTATAACCATGAAAGTTCAGGTATTCGATGAAGACATTTCTCCCCACAATGGGGAATATAATGGGAAATTTTCGTCGTCGGCTCCTCGGCGCGTTTTAATCGCCTCGACGAGGTTTCGAGATTCCTGGTGACCGAGAACCTTTTTCCTGCGATCGATTAGCGGAGACCTTTATCGGGCTGTTCGCTGATAATGCTACCGCGGTTCGACGAACCTTGATTGGACGCGTCGGTGTCGGTAGCTCGACGAACTTGGCCAGTCGACGCAACGAGGCTCAGACATCGCTCTAGAATCGTTCCTTTGAACTTTCGAGCTTTGACGGGCACAGGTCCAACATCTGCCCGTACAAAGCGAGCCTGCTCGTAACTTGCAGCGCGTTGTTCGCCCACGATGCTCGTCGCGAGGAAGTGCCTGAAAATTCCGATAAATCAACCCTTTTCGTTTTCGACGTTCATCTGTTTTCGAGGACGACGACTCTAGGTCCTCCGGACCTTAGTTTCTCGTCGCTTTTTCAATTTTTGTTCTTCTTGTTCTGCGATATTTGACGTAGATCAATTCGTAGCTGTCATAATAAAAAAAAAAGGCGCGATCGCAGGTATTTACAATGAACGTAAATGAATTTCTATGAATAACAATGGTACAGAACTTACCTAAGAAAACCTAAGCCGAGACTCTCGGGGCTTGGCTCTCGAGAAGATCAATTTTGAATGCCAAAGTGAGCGAGGGGTTCACACCCAGAAGTTCAACCCCAGTCGTTGTCTTCGACACGGGTTACATCTGGGGTACCAGACTCCTTTCCACTCAATGAATTTCACTCCAAGTTTAAAGCTCTCCACCGCTGCAAATCCGTCGTTTTCCACGAGTGAGTTGATCGCAAATTTCCTCGAACACTCGCTGCCTGGAAGAAAGCTCTTCCCATGGAGTTTGCTCAACGACCAGAAAACTTCCTTCAACCCTTACGCATCCACGGGGACTAATTGCACTATTTCTTGCCACTTTGTTACTCAAATTTCCAATTCACTTTTGAGAAAACATTAGAAAACGAAGGAGTCGAGAACGGAAGTAAAAAGAAAAATTCTTTTACGCAAAGATCAGATATAACATTGCACAGATAAAATCTTGACTAAATCAAGGAAAGGTGTAACTTTTGCAATCGCTATACATCTTGAAAGAATTTTTAATCGAACCAAAGAAAACTTGCAGAGATAATTCTCAGTCCTCTCCACGCAAATTCCAAGGCTACAAACATTCACGAACAAAGATCGAATCGAGATGGAATTTAACCGCGATTAAAAAAGATTCGAGCCTTTGGATCATCTTCCAGCGATATTGTTTAACGTTTCGCGCGTCTTGCGGGAGCCCACGCAATTGCCTCAAGCAGGAACGGCGGCCCTGTCGATAGTAGTGCATTACATCGCATGATTATAGTCACGTGGAGTTGAATGCAGCACGGTTCGCGCCGCAGGGGCGTAGTTGCGAAACACTGAAATCAATACGGTGCATTCTCTCTCCCATTCATGATTTGTACGCGGTGTAACACACGGAACTCATTCACGGTGACCGAACGCGATGACGCGCGTCGCGGACGAGTGGGGGGGGGGGAGGAGGAGGAGAGGGTGATCTTGGAGAAAGAGAAGAGAATTCTCAAGGAAAGATTGCTGTCGCCACGCAACGGAAGATTCGTCGATCTCGTCGATTTCCTTGCCACGGACACGAGACGGTGCGTATACCGAACCGATGACAGCTTCTGTTTATACTTTATCTTTGTTAAGATCAGTGATTACATTGCGATAAGGTTTATGGAGAGATCCTTCGTAAGGATATCGTCGATGGGTTGACCGTTGGAGGTCCTATATCGAGTGGGACAGTAATTAAATTGGGAAATGAGGATTGGGAGAGGATCGACGAGGTTTTCCTCACTGCACGAACATTCTCCGAGGGTTCTCCTGCGAATGCAGGAATTCGCCGCACTTGGGACGATTTATGTATTTATCGAGTGGACAGGGCCGAGAAGAATGGTCGGAAAGGATACGCGGGATAAAAGACGACCCAAGGCGAGTATGTAGGTCAGGGAATGAAAAGTAACGACCGGGTCGTGACTGGATGGACGTGAATGAATGAACCGAACGGTCGACGGTGTCGCCAGGGAGAAACGAACGCGCGGGAGAGGTAAGAAACGCTGGACAAAAGCGAAGACAACCGGTTCGCGGAACGACGGGGGTGGAAAAAAAAAGGACGAGCGTCGGCGTGAAAAAGGGGAAAGGAAACACGGCGAACAAGCGAGCCGGAGGGAAGAAGAGAGACGTGGAGGCGAGCGAAGAGAGAAATGGGTCAGACGAGGGAGAAATAAAATGGCACGCGTTAAGAGCAGAGCAACCGTTATTCTCTCGCGAAACACCGAGGTATCGAGCGATGAAAAACTTGAATCCCCTCGTTTTCCCGCGGGAAAATCCCGCTAACGAAACCGGGGGCTGCTGGTTCGAAGGGAATAGTCGAGGAAAGAGGGTGCGCTCGAAACGGGAGAAGCTGGAAGGATCAAATAGATCCTGGGACTTTGCGTGGATCGATATGTCACTTGGCATGACCATTTTGGGAGGATTCGTGCTTTCGTTTCGGGGTTCTTCAGCTTTTTAAGGTGAACTTAACGTTGTTGGTCTATCGGGGATCGAACGAATTCGACGACGTTTGAAAGCAACGGATGCGGTCAAAGACAACGAGAGGCATGCGTCGATGGGTAGCAAAACGAAAGGGTGGGACCGAGAGGGAGAGACGTGGAACAGGTAAGCAAGAGCGAAAGAGAGATATGGGTCAGAGGATGGACCGGACGGAATATTGATCCGGCCACCTCGCGATAGTTGGCTGTGTTGCGCTATGCTCTGCCATGTTTCCTCTCTCTCCCTCTCTCGCACAGTCTCTCCTCTTGGAACGCGAGTACACAGGCACGTAGAAGACCTTACGGTTTACCTTAGCCGCCTTCCGGCTCGTGCAGTTTTAAATGGGGCCACCTGCGCCAGGGAAACTGGCCTGACTTGGCCAAACATCTCCGCGAAACGGCCCGCAGGGGTTGCGGGTAATTCGATAACCGGTTTCGGTAATGGAGGCCATCGACGCGACGATAAGTCGATGCCACGGGGTTCGATGGCTGGGGAGGAATCGTGCGCGCGAATGGAGTGCGTTCAATTTAATGTAAATCCTCCTTGCTGACATCTGAATATTAATTACTTGTTAATTTTTGGCTGCACAAAGGTCCACGGCACCTAAAAACCTAGATAAAGGAAGATAAAAACGGCAAAAGCATCACGCGGGATAAGAGTATTCGCATGTAACGTAATGGCGTCATTATGCTAAGTAGGGTAGGGTCATCCTGTTGCTGGTTTGCATATTTCTGCCTCGGGTTTCCATTCCGTCACGACAGCTCCTAACATTTGTCTTCGAAATGAAATGGCGATTTCCATGAGTCGCGGGAACTTGTTCCGGTTGTCTGTCTTGTCCCGGTTTCAATTGCAGATTTTCAGTTAAAATTCGAACTTTCAAATTTACATCGAGTTAATGGTATTTTTCACGAACGTTGAAATTAGGTTTCACGAGCTACGCGTAAATTGTCCAAGTTTGTACGTGTTTCATAAAAGTTTTGTTAGTGATTGAATAAAATGAAAATTAACGTTGCAACACGCCTACATGAGAAATAAGAAGCACGTATTAAATCGTGCAGATAACAATACATTCTCAAGGGCTGTTTACATCAAGGATTGCACCGCCTTCGCTGTGCACTTTAATTCGCGCGTGTTGCGAGTCGTTACACTATATTTTCGAAGCGTGGTCGTCGAATGCCTTTTCTTGGTATATAGCAAGAGAAACGAAGTGGCCGAGCAAAGCTGGCATTATCCTTCGAGTACTGATTGGATCTGGCGAGTCGCTTGTGGTAAAAGCACTGCCTCGAAAAGGGATAAAAATCTACACCCACAACCTTCGATCTTTCGATTATCCCTACCAAAGAATGAATCTCATCTAACACCTCCCTCCAGCGCTCGCCAGTGGTCAGTCAATCATTTCTTCGTGCTGAGAATGGCCACAGGCGTTCAGTAATCGCGATTAGGGGATTTCTAATCATTTGTTTCATTGATTTACTCAGAATGTTCGTTGTAGTACGAATGATAGCACAATTTATTCTTTACAAACATTCACTGCTCTGAAAAAACCAATAACGTAAATCGCACGTCGTTCGAAACGTGTTCAGCACTTACGTAACGTCTAAGTATTCTAATTTTATTCGCTGTCGTGATATTGAAGTGGTGAAAAATGTTAATTGCCAGTTCCCAAAATGGACGCGTCTAGCGAGCAAGCTAAACGACGGAAAATGCAGGGCGACTCGTTATCGTTCGCGGAGATGCACGGCACATAGCGAGACCACGTCTCGGTGGAGATACCGCAGTGTGTCACATCGCAGATACACGCCTCTGTGTACCCGTGTTGACACGTAATTATCTCTGCGTGTTGGATACACGTGTCTTTCCGCCACCGTCGTCGCCAGCTTGTTTGAATTTCGAGCGTACGACACGACGGGAACGATCAGCCTCTCGCGATTCGTGTCCCTGCGGTCAATTATGCCAGTCGAATCGAACGGCGATGCCTTCGATTAGACGACGCATGCTCTCGAACCTTCAAGTTTAGAAAAAACTACAAGTCCGTCGAAGCATTCTTCCTCAAACAAAACAACAATCTACCAACGAAATTATATACTGCGTCATAATACACACCAAGAACGAAAGAGTTTTCGTAGATCGCGCATTTTTAATTATCGAAGATCCACGGTAGGAGTAGAATTTCATCCAACTGGGCTCCAAGTAGGTCGCCCAGGACTGGTTTTGGCGCTCTTTGTTATTTATCGCGTCAGCATCGACCACGCACGCTCGAAGGACTCCGCGAAAATGTCAACTGAAAATAAAGACTCGAAGAAGAGAAGGCCTTCCTCCCGTTGCGATTCAAACATCACGGTTTCTTTGCGCTTGTCTCGCGGATGACGAAAGCGCGGTTCTGCGTTCCCTGAGCGTGAGCTCGTCATTACCAGGGACTCGCGAATAATAAATGCAATCGAGAAAAAGAACTTTTTACATACGCGACACGTAGGCTATGCAAAACTTTCGGAGACCTTGCAGAATAATGACGAAGACAAATAAGTTGAACGGTGGCTAGTTTGATTAATCGTTTTAATTGTAATTGAAAAATACTCGATTTCATTGGAAAATTGCACTCGTAATCGTTTAGTGGTTAATTGGATTACAGTTTGCGCAACCGTGGTTACAACTGGCGGAAACGCGAACGATCGACTCGTCCCCCGTTCGTGGCGCAAGAAATTCTTGACACTTTTCGGTGTCTGTCTGCCACCTGTCGGGCTGTCTGTCAAACGAGCGACAATCCACTCGAGTCGATTTACTGCGCGATCTTACATACCGCGGAACAGTAACAATGCTCGCCACGCCTGGCCCGTCGCCAATTCCACGTGCTACCGTTTCCCTTTATATTCCGCTCGGGCCGTGCTCGGTTTGAAAAAGCGCTCGTACGTTCCACGGAATCCCGTTCCAGAACGTCTCGAACGCCACGGAGCTTCGCGTTCTCGAGAACGAGCCACGAACCTCACGGATTGGCGTTGGTAACGCTTCGTGGAAACGAGATTTAGACCTAACGAACCCCACGGATTCCTGCGCACCGTAATTTATCCGGAGCTGGACCGAATTCCGTCTTCGATTCGATCCTTAATTAAAACAGTGCCTCTCAAACTCGAGCCCTTCGAAAAACAGCGTGTAAAATTGTATCAATGCATGGCTGTAATGTGCATCGAAGAATTGGTTCAGTTGGGGCTATGATCTCTTTTCATTTGCTTTGCTTTATTTTTCGAAGCTGTTTCTTCTCCATCTTCTTGCTCGATATTTTCACGACTGGCCACAGGGGAAACTTTTTAATAAGAATGAAATGCCACGGGGAGCGTTTTATCCCATTTCGCTGTGAGGCATAATTTCCTTTTTTCCGAGCGTTCCAGAACCACAGTTTGAGAAACATTGAATTAAGAGTTGCCGTCGGGACGTGACTCGGGTGAAATTGTCAAAGAAAAAACGTCCCTTTCAAGCGTGCCGGTTAACATAATAACACGACGAGAGGAAGAGAAACGTGGCGAAATATAATTTCAATTTTCGAGCTCATTTTCGAAACGAGAGCAATTTAATTAATTTTCGCAATAAATTCGCCCGATGAAACGAATCGTTATTCCACTCCGATGCTAATTGGTCGCTGCGTTTCGAGCCCTTCGACCGTTGGAATTTATACAACGCGTAGAGATTCGATTGTTATTGCGTTTCGGTTTGCGTGAACGTGTTTGTTTGTTTTTTTTTTTTTACACGAAAAAATGAAATTATATTTACCTAAAGAAAGAGATACATCAACGCAGATTAACCGAATACGTAGATTCGACTTATCGAGTGAAGAGTTATAGTTGTCGAACGAATGGAAGCTAATCTACATAATTGTTCGATGATGCATCGCTGTACCGTGTTCTCATTCGTCATCTATTATTCTAATTAAATTTTGCCCGCCCGCTGTCCCCGATATACACAGCTCGAGGCGAACCGATTTGGGTTGATTCTCATCGGAAATCCATTTTCACAACAACGACTCCAGACCAGAGTAAATTGCGACACATTTGGTCCGTGGAGAGACAAGAAAGTTCCTCGAATCTTAGGTTACGCTACACTGACTTCCATCCTGCTATAGCTGCCCTGGTCGCGATAAAATCAACTGACCACTCAAGGCCACCGACGAACCATCCAACTTCCCCCACTGTTTGTCTTTTCCACCGTTGATATCTCTCCGCACTTGGCAAACCTGCGAGTACGTGCTCTCTGTTTCTCGAACAAAGTGCAAACTCCGCGTGATGCTGTTTTCAGAGATAACCGGAGTGCATTATGTAAACCTTCGGGCACTTGGCTAACTTAAAACTCGAAAGAAAGCGATTTTGTCTTGTGCGGTCTCTCGAAGATTCAAGTTTTAAACGTATTATTAAGTTCGCCAGAGGAGAAACATGTTTTGGGTCAACATTAACAAACGAACTTCCATCCTTGGACTCGAAAGATCGTTCCTTTCTATTTAATTAAGCTTGGATTATTTAGTAACTTTGAAATGTTCTATTTAAGAGAAGTTTCGTGTAGCAATTCTCAATTTTTAATTATTTAAGCTTTGATCTCGGGAGAGTCGCAATAGAATTAGCCTAAACGTCTTCTATAAATGTTAGCAACTACTGGAGTTCACTTTCAGCAACAATTATCAGATGAACATCCAGTTAGTAGCCTGATAAATTACTCGAGGCTTTGATTATTTAAGGTTCGATCCGAGGACGTTCCAATCGTCGTCTTCCAACGAGTTTCGTTTAAAATCCAATAGAGAAAGTTTAGCTTCACCTGGACGCACGTGGCGTACTCGGTTCCATCGAGTGGTGGGGATAGGCCCGCGACATTTAACGAACGAACACTTTAACACTCGATGCCGATTCATTGAGAACCACCGACCGTGGCGATTCGTAGATTTCAATCTACGAAGATTGTCTGCCGTAATTGGTAGATTTCTCGTTTCCGTCTGGCGCGTTTACAACGCGCCGCGCAGACGACGACGCTGTGACTCGAACATGGTTAACGCTACACGTTTCCTGCTGACGTTCGCCTAACAGGAACTCTCTTTTCGATTGGCCAAATCAACGCGAAACCGACATTTTTCTGCCACGAATCAGAATTCTTTCCAAATCTCAATTGGCTGCCAACTCAAAGTTTCTCTTTAACGAGTGTTTACTTGACTGAAAAAGCGTTTTTCACTGTTTTGGAGTATCGAAATAAACATAATCGGAAGTTTTCGTGGCAGGAAATCGCTACGTAAGCGACATCTGAGCGAATCGTTACAAATCAGATGGGATACCGAACAGTGGGTTCCGGCTGAGTCGAAATGCGAACAGCATGACGTGAACACGTGCTGGTAGAATAATCACGCGGAGAACGTTGGCTAGAAGGATGGTGTCCGATGATCTCGCGATCCATTAGACCGTGATTTCAACTCGACGTCACCGATCGATCATTTTTGGCGAGAGTCGCCTGCATTCGTGAAAAACCGTCGAGATTAATAATTAGGCTAGCCTGAATCTCTGTGGATCTATGGTAAATATACCTCAATTTCATCTAAACTTCTATATTATATGTTCTTGTATTCGTTGGAAATATATATATCTACACGTTGATTTTATTCGTTATCCATGATTCGAATAAAGTGTTGCTCTTCTCTGATGTCAGTAAACTTGTGATTCCGAGCATATTTACGTTCCGTCCTTGTATAATCGTGCGCTGTCGTGTCTTGTTTCTGCTGATCGTTTCAAGAGGCTCTAATATTACAGACAAATATGATAAATTCGCTCTGGAAGTCCTTCCAAACGGTCTCGAAACAATTACCGGACCCACCGTTTGATAAAAACGATATTCATCCCTTTTTGGAGAGCATCATGGAACCCAAGGTGCTCCAAACGGCTTTCCCTCAGGCGGGTATCGCCGTGAAGTGCTCCGCGTGGGCTTACAAATTCTTCGCACAACAATGCAGGTGAATATCCATCCAAATTCACGTTTGAGAGACTCTCTTGGTTACTTATTGAAATTTTAGGAATTCTTATATCCCGTTGAAAATTGCTCTGAAATTACCTACGCGTCACGAATACAGTAATTTTAATAAAAAATGTAGAAATTGTAAGACTTTAATGAGAGAGAATTTTCCTTAAAAAATTTATTAAAATTTAAGTATTTCCATACGTAAATGTAAATTCTTCTCCCGTCTCAGTTTTACGATTTCTATTTTGCGTATGCACGTTCCACGTTCAAATGCTTTTCGGAGTTTTACATGCTTCTCCGATCGTTTATTTGAAATATTTTATTTTTGTTTGTTCAACGGAGCCTCTCCTCGCATCGGGTCGCTAAGATTTCGGAATGGCGTTTGAAAATTCTGTCTTTCGGGTACACGCGTTCCGACAAGCCGCGATAGAAGCCGTAAAGCGTACGTCGGAGCGATTAAAAACTTTATGTCCATGCAACACGACCCGTCGAGTTGTTTTTGTCAGGCAAGCCTATTTATACTCGCCTTTTGGCAGCCACGCGAGAAACCGTCACGTTGATCGCGGTGTTCGTTGCGTTGCTCTTTCTCATCACACAAAAATTTGCCAAAGCCAATGTCTAGAGCAGCTGAACTCTTTTTCACTCGTGACTGTCCACCTCTGACGCGTTATTATTAACGACCGCCCAATTTTATTAAATCTATCGAGACTTTAAATCGGGCTGATACGTTCATTCGCGATGGACAATCTAATTTGTAACAATCACTTTAACAAGTGCGATAGAATATTTTGATACTTTCGCACCTCGTAAATAAAATAGTATTTTTTAACATTTTTGGAAGCTTTATCGGAATTCATTACAGCTCAACGTGTTCGCGACAGAGTACAAATCTTCACAGTAACGAAATTTAAATCGACTTTTCCTTGTTCCAAAATTTATTTATCCCTGTTACGGATATTCCTCCGCAAATAAGCTCCACATTATAAATATGTAAAGCTTGCTTTAAACCCGCAATGAATTTTAATAATGCCACACGCAAGCAATCTGTTATTCCAAGTATTACAACAAAGAAATATATTCTGGACTTTCCAAATTCCCTGAACTACCAGGAATGTCGACGTAGTTCGAGATTCCTAGAATTTGCCCTTGTTTACGTAAACAGATTGTCGAAGGAAACCTTGACACGAATACCTATAGCGATTAACGGCTTCAAATTATAAACAGATACCGAGTAACCATTGTGAAAATTATTCTCCATTGTGAAATCTGCTCGTAGAAACAAAAGGGACGGTCGATAATGGACCAGCAATTCGTCGAACAGCTGTGGATCGAGGCGACACAAAGAGGAAGGCTCGCGAACCTTTGCTCACGCATACAGACGCGTTACTAGCGCAATCAGAAGACTTTCCTCGACTTAACAATCGCAGGAAATATGGGAATACGAAAAGAAAATTGGAGTCAAATGAAGCGTTCGCTAGACAAATAATTGAACAACCGGATCAGCGTTGGATGTTGAATATGGAATCAGTCATTCCTTGTCCTCGAGTTTCGCCTACAAACGAAATCAACGGCAATCGATCCGATATCGGAAAGCATCGCCAGCCTGAAGGATCGACCAATCTTTCCAATGGCCTCCTGATCTCGGCCGATGTTTCTTCGATCATCCCATCGATTCTCGTTCCTCGGGGCTCGCGTACGAAACGATTTCTTAAAAAATCCTCCAACTTTTTCAGCAACGATATCCCACGCCGTCTCTTTGATAATTAGCGAAGTTTCAATCGCCGTCGAAATTCGCACGACTGGATTAGGGTAGTTTCACTTTTGCGTATTTTCGCATCGCAAACGTTGTTGGTATTTCTATTTTTGGCGATAGAAATACAGTTTGATCGTTGTTGTAGTTGAACTGAACGAATAGGAAACGTTTAGTTAATTTTTAGATGACTAACGAATTACGATGGCGAGTATACGAGTTCGACTGGAAATTTTGAAGCGCTAAAAGTTTCCAGTCGTTCTCGTAAGTTCGCCTCGTATCAATCCGGGAGGGGGAGG